>NC_056725.1:661818581-661991081 GCF_019279795.1 Protopterus annectens
CACATTGAACCAGCTACGAATCTGAAGTATCTTCTGCAGTTTTATCTGATAGGGACATGCAGGTATGCCTCCTTGAGGTCCAATGTCACGAGCCAAACTTTCTTGCTCAGCATGGGAAGAAGCTGCTGTAGTGTCAACATTTTGAATTTCGGAACATCCAGGTAAGTGTTTAGAGAAGAAAGATCCAGAATGGGCCTCCAGGCTTTGTCCTTCCTGGGAACTAGAAAGAGTCTTGAGTAAAATCCTTGTCCTTGCTCCTGTGGTGGTACCTTTTGAATAGCTCTCATATCCATGAGTGCTGTAATTTGTTTTTCAGCCTCTGCCCATTGATCTGGTGGCAGATTTGGCATTCCTTTTAACCTTGGCAGAGTGTGAAAGTGGAACCTGTGACCTTGAGATACAATGTTGAGAACCCATTTGTCTTTGGTGATCATATGCCAATTGTGATAAAAAAGTGCCAGTTTTCCTCCCAAGGGGGTTTCCAAGAGTGAGTTGTTTGGCAGCTGTAGCGGGAAGTCATTGGGGCTGCTTTTTATATGGCTGGGGCCTGTCTTCCCCTTCTTTCTGGCCTGATGCAACCCATTGTCGAGGCCTGTAAGGACCTTGTGGTTGACCTCTACCTCTTGGACGTCTGTATCTGCCCCTTTGAGGTCTGTCTGTAACTGGAAAGGACCAATTCTTAGTTGGCCAATTTCTGCTAAATCTAGGAGGTTGAACCTGTAAGTAATCTTTCACTGTTTGCATAGATTTTGCCTTATCCTCCATTTTCTTTAATACCTCTTCTGCCTTAACTCCAAATAACACATCCTGCTGCAAAGGTGCATCCAATAACTTTGCTTTAACATGGTCTGGAAACGAATGTTCTTTTAACCAAGCATGTCTTCTAATGACAGAGCCTGTAACGGCTGCTCTACAGGAGGCCTCTAAAGAGTCAAAACCACATTGCAAAGTATGTTTTCCCACCTGTTCAGCTGCATGCAATAAATCCTGCATTTCTTTAAAAGTAGGAGGATCTGAATCTGGAAGCATTTTTTGTTTCAACTGAGACAGTAGAAATTGCTGATATTTTAGCATGTGAAACTGGCAATTTAAGGCTCTCATTGCTAAAGTTGCAGACGTATATACTTTCTTTTCCCATTTGTCTAATGCTCTGGAATCTCTGTCAGAGGGAACTGGATTCTTGGCTGATGAGGCCTTAACCCCTTTGGGTCCCTGGGAAATAGTTTCAGGGTCAGCAACAGGGCTTTTGTACAGAAATTTGTGAGAGTCAGGGACTCTGTAGTATCTGTCAGGTTTAACTGGGGCTGGAGGTAAGGAATCAGGATTTAGGCTGGATTCAGTATAGACATCATCCACAATATCTAACACTGGCGGAATAGCAAGGGGTCTGTGCTGAGGTAATAAAAGGAAGTCTCTGAGCCTTTTCTTGGATTCTGAGTAATACTGGCCTTCCCAATGGAAATGCTCCCTCATGGTATGCAAGGTTTCCCCAAAGGAGTAATCCTCAGGCGGAGAGGCTGATGGAATTGACTCCTCAGCATCAGAATCCTCATAAGGGGGTAAAGAATATCCTAGGTCTGAGGATGAATCTGAAGAGATGGACACCTGGTCGGATGAGTCACAGTCTGCATCCTGTCTAGGCCTTTTATCAGGAGGGGGATGGGACCCCCTGATCAGAGTGATTAGGTCTTCGGCCATCTTGAGCATTTGTTTCTTAGGCATGGAGACCTGTGCTGGAGAATGCTGTATTTGTTTCTTTGATTTTAAAGCTGGCTTAGACTTAGCAGAGGGTTTATTGCTTAACTGAGTATGTCTGAAAACACCCTCTGAAGCTGCGGGTAGCTCAGCTACTCCGGATCCCTCTGAAGGGTTAGTTTCAGTAGGCTGAATAACTTGTGCATCCGAAGGCCCAGCCATCTCCACATGGGAGTCAGAGGCGGCCTGTGGTTATAAAGAAGCGGTTGTCAGGGGCTGCAAACGCGCCTCGCTGAAAACCGGAGAACCGGCGACTGGCCCAGAAGAGGCTTTGTCGTCAGTTTTTGGCCTCGGATGCCTATCCTTGTCTTTGCGCTTTTTATGTATTCCGGTCGTCGCTAGTTCCGACGGCATGGTATAATTGAATTTTCTACCAAAATAATGTCGGGCAAAATCAAACCGATGTTTAATAGTGCGTTTGTTAAACCTAGCTCAAAACCGACAACCAGTGACGTCGTGGTCTGGGCCTAGGCATGGGATACAATAAGAATGGAAATCCTTATGAGGAATTTGCTTCCCACAAGAAATACAGTTATTAACTTTTACTGACATCGGTCTGAGGCAAGAAAAAGTTTCCCCAACAGGGTACTTAGCTTTGTAGAAGACTTCGGTTCTGGATTCGGAATGAAAATCTCAGGAGACGGCCGACTGGCACTTGCGAACTGCTTTTGCTTCGGGCACCGCGCGGCAAGAAAGACTGAAGAAAATGGTGTCGGCTGCATCTTATATACCCCTGCCGCACTGACGTCAGGGAGGAGGCGACAGCAACCAACGCCGGACCAAGACTTTGGAACTCAGGCCGACTGGGGGAACCGCCTGACGGCAGAATAACCCAAATGTAATGACTGCAGCAGTGTAACACAATGAGCATCAGAGAAACCACAAAGCCGCAAAAACAAACATCACACAGTACACAACACATACAAACAAACACAAACACACATATCTCCCAACACTCTCAAAAAAAGCCACACAACACACATGCTCACAACTAAACAAACACACACACCTTCACTTACTATATGCAGGGAGCAAGCCCCCCTGCACCCCCCACACTACTCCTACATAAATATTCTAACTCCAAGGTCGCACTACATATACACACATGAAACACCACCACACAAGCAACATTCTCCTCGAACACACACATCACTGTAACAAAACACACTAACACACAACACAGCCCCTGCCCAGAACCCTTAAACAAAAACACACACAGTCAAAAAAGCGAAAAGATAGCAGATACTTCCTAAAACAGAAATTTATAAAACATTAAAGATGGTAAAAATAGCAAACTTCAGCAGACCACCATTTAATACAGAGAATCCTTTAAATACTAGTATACAACAACAGTTTCTGCCCCCAATCACAACTTCAAAAGGAAATGATGTAAGCATACTATTAGTACAGAAAATTGTTAAACTTTTAGTTATGTACTTACCATAACTTTAGATGTTTGGGATCCATCTCGCCTACATTCTGTACTGATGGGCTCGGAGCCGATCCCTCGGCTCCGACTCGGCACGCTATGCTATAGAGCGAGGCCTCTTATTGGCTGAGCTATTTCTTATCCCAGGATGCACCACCACTAATCCCCCAGATCTTGTTTGTCCGCAATCATGCACACAAGCACAACTTGTTTATATAACATTGTTAGATGTTTCAAGATGAAACAACAGGATTCGGACCTTCTGATATCCTCTGATCTCCAAGGAAGGGGGAAGGAGGGTGGGTTATTGGGAATGTAGGTGAGATGGATCCCAAACATCTAAAGTTATGGTAAGTACATAACTAAAAGATGTTATGTGATCCTATCTCGCCTACATTCTGTACTGATGGGACAGCGTCCCTAGCACCTAAATCCTGGGTGGCTCATTGGAAAACACTCCTGAGCACTATGGAACCAAATGAAGCTCGTCCTCTAGATGCCACATCCAATTTGTAATGGGAAATAAAAGTGTGCGGGGAAGACCATGTAGCCGCAGCACAAATGTCACTAATGGCAAGCTTAGAATGAAATGCTATCGAAGTAGCCATAGCCCTTGTAGAATGAGCTTTGACAGAGGTGGTAAGCTCTTTGTTACAATAAGAATAAGCTTGAGTAATACAGTCCCTGATCCATTTGGCAATAGTGACCTTTGTGACAGCTTTGCCTAATTTATTGTCTGCAAAGGATACAAACAATTGATCTGTTTTCCTTGTTTGTTTGGTCCTATCTAAATAAAAACGCAACTGCCTGTGGACATCTAATGTGTGGAATATGAACTCCGCTTTGTTAGAATATTTCGGAAAAAAGACTGGAAGTTCTAATGATTGTTGTAGGCAGAAACTGGAACAAACTTTAGGGACAAAGGAAGGATTTGGCCTGAGAGATACTCTGTCTTTGTGAAAAACCAAGTACGGGGGTTTTACAGACAAAGCTTGAAGCTCTGAAACCCTTCTGGCAGAAGTAATTGCCACCAGAAAAGCAGTCTTCCACGATAGAAATTTTAGATCACATGTCGCTGCCGGTTCGAAGGGGAAGGAAGTTAAGGCACGTAACACTACATCGAGATCCCATGGAGGAGCAGGATGAGAAATCGGAGGTCTTAAAAGCGCAGCACCTTTCAAGAAGGTCTTACACAATCTGTTGCTCATTAAAGGTGGGTTTATAGATTCGTGAAAATTGGAAATCGCTGCCAATTGAACCTTGATGGTAGAGACTGAAGAGCCTTGATTGAATAGAGAAGTTAAAAATTTTAGTACTTCTGATACAGGAATAGTGATGGGATCCAGGCCCCGGAGTTGAGCCCAAATAGCAAATCTTTTCCATTTGCTAGAATACAATTTCTTTGTAGCAGACTTGTGGGCCCAAGATAAGATGTGTACAACTTCTGGATCCAATGTATGACTCCTGACTATAGTTGGAAGAGGAGGAGCCAAGCCGTCAATTTTAAGGTGTGTAGGGACTAATGGAATAGTCCCGACTGATGAACCAAAAGGTCTGGGATCTGATCCAGGAACCATGGACCTTCCAGAGCATATTTCCGAAGACAGGGAAACCATACTTGACGAGGCCAGTAAGGAGCAACTAGGATCATTTTGCTCCCCAAGAGAGATGCCTTTTGGATCACCCTGGGAAGGAGAGGAACTGGGGGGAAGTCATAAAGCAAGCCGGTGGGCCAAGGACGGGCTAGTGCGTCCATGGGGCTCTTCCCCGGAGCCGGGGTTAGGGAGAATTAATTTTTTGCACTTCGCATTCAGTGGAGTCGCGAAGAGGTCGCAACACGGAACTCCCCATTTGCTGAAAATCTGATTTGCAACTGTCGTGTTCAGAGACCATTCGTGAGGAGAGAGGATGGTTCTGCTCAGTCTGTCGGCTATCACATTGGACTTGCCCGGGATATGAGTAGCCACTAGAAAGCGTTTGGTCGAGACTGCCCATTCCCAGACTCTCATGGCCTCTCTGCAAAGAGGATAGGATCTGGTCCCTCCCTGTTTGTTCAGGTACCAGACAACTGACATGTTGTCTGAGTGAACGGCAATTATGCCCTGAGGGAGGTAATCGTGAAGGGCTTGAAGGGACAGAAGCACCGCCCTCATTTCTAGGATGTTGATATGAAGTAGGGTCTCTTCTGGGTGCCATTTGCCTTGGACTGACCTGCCCAGGGGATGCCCCCCCACCCCATCTGGGAGGCATCCGTGGTCAAAGTGGCCGCAGGAGGTGGTGGAACAAAGGGTCGTCCCTGATCCAAATTGGAGGGCACTAGCCACCAGCGAAGGTCCCATTTGCAAGTTTCTGTGATCCATATGAGGTGACTGAGAGGGAGTTCCTGAAAGGATTATTGAGCTGAAAGAAGCCACTGGAGAATTCTCATGTGCAACCTTGCCAGGGGGACAAGAAGAACCGTGGCGGACATGGATCCCAATAGCTGCAGGACCATTCTGGCTGGGGCTTTGGATCTGGGAAGTAAGGCTCGAACTTGAGCCTGAATGGTTTGTATTCTGTCTGTAGGTAGATAGACCCGCATTTGGTTTGAGTCTATCTCTACCCCTATGAATCTTATGCGTTGAGATGGCAGCAACACAGAGTTTGGCCAATTGAAGGTGATTCCAAGGTAATTGCCCAGTGATATAGTGACTTGTAGGCTCCGCAATAGTAGATGCTTGGAGGTGGCAGTTAGGAGCCAGTCGTCTAGATACGGAAACATCTGGGATCCTAGACTTCTCAGGTGAGCAGTCACGACCACCAAACATTTGGTGAACACCCTGGGGGCTTTGGTGAGACCAAAGGGCAGCGTGCGGAACTGAAAATGACTGCCTCCTAGGCTGAAGCGCAGATGTCTCCTGGACGCTTGATGTACCATGATATGGTAATAAGCATCCTTGAGATCTATGGAGCACATCCAAACACCTTTCTCCAGCATGGTTTGTAGGGTGACCATTCGGAACTTGGACTTTCTGACTGAACGGTTTAGAATGCTGAGATCTAAAATGGGTCTCAAGTCCCCGGTCTTTTTTGGCACCAAAAAGAATCTTGAGTAAGTCCCTAATCCGATCTGGTCTGCGGGGACCGGTTGGATGACTCCTTTTTGCAGCAGCTTTGAAACTTCTGAGGCTGCAGTTTCCCGTTGACTGGGTGGCGGGTCCGGGATTTTTTTGGACTGAGGTGGAGAGTGAGAGAAAGGGATGGAGTAACCTTCGGCGATAATTCGAAGCACCCATCGGTCCTGAGTGATACCTTCCCAGGCTTTTAGTTGCCTTGAAAAACGACCCCCGACTGGCTCCGGAGCTGCACAGTCGGGCAATCCCTCAGGACTGTGAAAGGCTGAAGAGCCACGAAAGGACTCGCGGTCTCCAGTGTTGCGAGGGCCTCTGCCGCCTCTGGGACGACGTCTTCCGGAAGAATTTCCCCTCCCCTGCCTCTGGAAGGGGGATCATCCTGCTGAGAGGGGTAAGGCTTCTGAGATCTATGGAACCACATTTTCCCTCCTCTTTTAGCCTTGGGATAAGGCCAAAAGGGAGTGGAAAACTGTGCCCCTACGGCAGTCAGAGTCTTACCCTCCTGTTCGCAGCGGGTCAGTGTGTCCTTTACCTTGGGTCCAAACAGGGAGGACCCATCAAAGGGGGCGTCGGCAAAGGAAGACTTAAAGGCCTCCTTGAATGACACAGGCGGAGCCAGGCTTGTCTCCGTAGAGCAATGCCTGTACCCGCCGCTCTACTCGCCCCTTCGGCCGCATAAGAAATGATCCTCATGGACGAGTTTGAAATGGACGATAATGTAGCCAGCTGAGAGCCAACTGTCTGGGCCAGCTCCTCAGGCAGGTTACCCAAGAGGGTATTGGAAAGTTCTTTAATCAGATCCCTCTGAAATCTGGTAAAGTGCGTAAGGTAGTTCAAGGACCTTAATGTAAAGGCCGCTGAACTTAGGGTGCGCTTTCCGTACCGATCCATGCTCCTAGACTCCTTATTAGGAGGATGGACGGACGTCGAAGCCTCTGCTACATCTTGCTGGGTAGCAGATGCCACCACCAAAGCATCTACAGCCACACCTTTAGTTAGAAACTCTTTTTCAGGGGGTGCCGAGAGGAATTTATTAGGATGAGCAGGCACCGGTTCCACAGAGTCTGGGTGTTCCCACGCCCTTTGACAGATCAAATCCAAGAGCTCGTCGAAGGGCGGAGACACCCAGGAGGTGGAGGGCTGAGCCCCGAAGGCCTTAAGGAACACCGACTCATCAGAAGAAGGGGGGTTTGGACTGCCAGCCGCCTCGTTGTTTAAGGGCTTCCAGGATGTCTGCAAAGGAGACATCATCCGAGGACGACTTAGGGGACCCTTCTGCATCATCGAGATCAGTGTCTGATGTAAGAGACTCATCAGGGGAGTCAACGTGCTTCCTCTTGCACGATCTTTTCCTGGGGGGTTCTTCCGAAGAAGCTTCAGAAGGACCTCCAGGAGGAGGGGGAACCCCAGTGGGGGTAACCTCAGGCACCGGGGCTCCGCTGTTTAAGGACAGGGGGACTGCCAAAGACCCAGTCTCGGTATGCAGGGAAGGAGCTGGGGAGACCGTGGAGGTAGACAAAGATGATTTGGCTAACGCACTCCTCATAGCCCTGAAGGCGGGACCACCAGAATCCTGGGAGGGTCCCACCTCCGTGGCCACGACGGTAGATGGCACTCCCGCAGCCGACGCACCGAGAGGAAGACTTGGGACCGAAAACATCAATCCCGAAGCATCCCCCCCGGGGCCGACGGAAGAAGTCCGTGTACCGAACTCCGACTCAAGAGCCGGAGTTGGAGTAAGGGTCAGGCCCGACCCTAAAACCTCCACCGGTTCCCACCAGCACCGGCTCCAACGGTGCCGAGGCTGTTGGAGGAGGAACCATAGTAGGAAGGTGGACCATCAGCTCCGAAGCTGAATGGGCTGGAGCCGAAACTAACTTTTGGAACACCGGAGACTGGAAGAGTCTTAGGAGCACCCTGTCGATGTCCGAATCAGACATCTTGGAGGATCTGGACGATACCGATCGGGTCCGAACCGATTTCTCCATCGGCTCCATAGGACTAGGGGACCGGCTCCGAATGGATTCAATAATTATCGGTTCCGAGGGAGATCTCAAGGCAATTTCCCTCGGTGCCGATGAGGACTTCGGCGCCGAAGGGGAAGAGTCTGAGCCGGCAACCTTCATCGGCTCCAATATCAGTGGAGCCGATGAAGGTGACCCGCCTCTCGATGCCCCACTCCTCGGCTCCGAAACCAGAGGGGTCGAGACTGGAGGCATCGAGGCAGACCGTTCCGCCCTCGGCTCCGAAGTCCGTGGAGCCGATGGAGAAGCCTGCCTAGGTTTTTTGGCAGTCAGTTCCGACAGACTGGTCGGAGCCGACGCTTTTTTCTTTTTTGAAGGAGAGGAAGATGAAGATAAAGCCTCCTCGAAGGAAGGCTTTACCAAACCTTTTAGGATTAATTTGTTCTTCCTCTAATGGAGGACTCTTGATGAAAAGGCGTGACACACGCTACATGACTCTTGTAGGTGCTTGGCGCCTAAACAATAAACGCACGAGGAGTGGTCGTCCTTTATGGACATCTTATAACCACACCTCGCGCACTTTTTAAACCCAGAGGGTCTATGTTCTTTTGACATGTCTACAGATAGAATATGCACCAAAAACTAGTAGTTTAAAGTTGAAAGAAATACAAAGTTTTTTTTTTTTTTTTTTTTTTTTTTATACCAATACAGTTAACCAAAAACACAGAAAGAGAGGGTCAAGACCCTCTAATTTAAACGGGTACTTGACCCACAAAACAAAAGCTAGAATAGCAAATAGCAAAAGGGGAAGGCCCCTCTAACTAAAACGGGAAACCTTCCCTGACGAAAAAAACACAAATTCCTCAATAAAAATACGCAAAACACACTTGTATCACAACAATAGCTGTTAAAACAGCTTTTGGGTTCAAAACAAGCAAATTCCTGACAGGAAAAGCCTAAAAAAGTAGTACTTAGCCCAGCCAAGTTGAGACCACGTCTTAGCTTAGTAAGCGGTAAACGAGATCTGGGGGATTAGTGGTGGTGCATCCTGGGATAAGAAATAGCTCAGCCAATAAGAGGCCTCGCTCTATAGCATAGCGTGCCGAGTCGGAGCCGAGGGATTGGCTCCGAGCCCATCAGTACAGAATGTAGGCGAGATAGGATCACATAACATCATACATTATGCTAAAAATATGAAATTTTTTACATATACATATAAAAATGAATGAATATAAAACCTATGCTTATTAAAAAGTGAAGTTAAATATTAATTATTAGTTCATCTACTCAAAGCTTTTAACCTTAAAAGACTTTTAATGGCACATTCTTCATTAAGACCTGGTTTATAGTACGATTGTAATAACTGCCATCTTAATTCAGCTTTTTCTAAAAATAAACTCCAGGGTCCACCCCTTGGTTGCTCATAAATCTGCTGAAATGGCACAAAATTCAAAATTATGATCAACACATGCCTGTGTATGTTTCGCTAAAGCATTAGCTAAATTCCCCCTCCTTATGCCATACAAATGTTCATAAACCCTTTCTTTTAGCGTTTTTGTGGTTTTTCCTATATAATACGCAGAACATTGTTTACAGTTAGCTACATATACCACCCCTTTGGATTTGCAATTCAATTTCTGATGAATATAACACTTTTTACCATTAATTTCAACCTGTTCACCTTGATACATATACTTACAAAAAGTACACATGCCACATTTTTTGGGTACCTGTCAAATCTTCGGTCAACATTTTGAACGTTACATGGTCAAGACCAAACGTTCGAAATTTTGAGTGCTCTAAGATAGACTTTCAACGGCACCATATGGTGCAGATAGGGAGAATTTCCCTTTTCTGCACTGAGGTGTGGTCTCATAGTTGGTATATTTAAGTAGGTGTGTGGGGGGGTGCAGGGGGGCTTGCCCCCTCCTGCCTAAAGTGTTTTTTTGTGTGTTTTCTTGTCTTTCTTTTTTTTTTTTTTTTATGTTCGAACATCCAAATGTCGAACATTTGGTCTCGACCATGTAATGTTCAACATTTTGCATGTTTGAACATTTAACATAGACCCATTTTATCATACCCCACCTTTTTCTTTCCTGTGACATCGTTCAATGAGATTTTTGATATTCCTACCCTTCCTTGCAATGATTTTAATACTATTCTGAAATTTATTGGTAATAATTGATTCCTCATCCAAATGTCTCCAATTTTTTAAAAGTATTGATTTAATTTAAAAAATGCACATTAAATGTAGTTATAAAGGCATTAAAACAATCAATTCTCGTGTTTTGATTAGCACTGTTCATTTCCACCAATAATCCATCTTTATTAAAAATAGGTACAAAATAACCATTTTCTCTTTTTTGTTTTACTTTGAGAAACAATTCATTCCAGCAAGTCCTCTGGGTAGCCCCTACTCAAAATTTTAACTGTGGAGCTTTTCGCCCCAGGCCTCCGCTGAAAATGGACCTACGTCCAGTCGGACACTCCCGGTCAACAAATATAAATAAATAAATAAATAAAATAAATATAATATAATTGTTGGTCAAAACCACTTCAAATAAGTCAACATATAAGTTAATGTCCATTTGTGGTACTCCTTGTTCAAACAGAAACTCTTCTATCATATTTACGCCTTCCTGCGGAGGCATCATAGAGAAAAGATCTTTTACATCTATCGTTAAAAATAGAACATCCTCTGCATGTTCAACTGTATTAATAAGGCTGAGAAAATGCCAAGAATCTCTACAGATTTGCTTTTGACCATCCAAGTAAATAATTATAGGTGTCAATGTCGATTCGATTTTCAAGAAACAGGTCATTAAGAAATACTTCAGTCTTCTTATATGCTACATTAAGTGCATTTCTGCTAACTTCTTCATATGTGGCAGTGTTAAGTAGCTGAATTATTTTATCATTATAATCAAAAACATCCATTATCACCAGTCTGCCCCCCTTATCCGGCTTCATGATTCTAATATTCTGTTGCATTAAATATACAAGTAATTCCTTTTCATTAGAAATGCACTTAATGTAGCATATAAGAAGATTAAAGGATTCTCTGTATTAAATGGTAGTCTGATGAAGTCTGCTATTGAGTAGATGAAAAGCGCTTTACCATTTTTACCATTTCTAACGTTTAATAAAATTTCTGTTTTAGGAAGAATCTGCTATTTATTCGCTTATATGTTTTTTTTGAGAGTTTGTTTTTGCTAAGTTCCATGCACACAGTGCAGCACCAGAACCACTAATTCAACATCTCCAACATGCGAGATTTTGAATTTCGCGCTTCTGGTCTTTCGCAGTTTTCGGATTTCCACTTTATAGGCTCGAGATTCTGAAATTCGATATTTCAGGATTTTGAGCTTATAAAGTGAAGCCATACACACACATATATATATATATATATATATATATATATATATATATATATATATATATATTAAAATATATATATATATATATATATATATATATGCATATCTATATTTATATATACATTTATAGAGTTCCTATTACATGAACAAACTTTTCAAAGTTCGAATGCCATATGGTCGACACCATATGATCAAACTTTGAAAAGTTCGAAGGTTAAATGTAATGGTGCCGAACGGTGCAGAATGGGAGAATTTCCCTTTTCTACACTGAAGTGCAATCTCGGAGTTGGTATATTTAAGTGGGGGGGAGGGGTGCAGGGGGGGGCTGGAGCATTAAGGTATGTTTTATTTTATTTTTTTGATGTTTTATTATATATTCAAAGTTTCAAACTTCAATCATATGCTGTCGAACATATGGGATTTGAAGTTTTGAAACACACACACATATATATATATATATATATATATATATATATATATATATATATACACACACACACACACACACACACACATAGATATATATATATGTACATATATATATATATATATATATATATATATATATGTGGGATCCGTACAGATCTCTGAAGACAAAATCACCGAAACTAATTTCGGTTTGGCATACTTGCGTAAAAGTGCTTTTCACTGAAGAAGCACTTTCGCGTAGCTATGCCTGTTTGCGAGACCGCACTATTGTGTGGATTAGGGCAAATTCCATATTCCTCACTGTAGTGCGATCTCAGAGTGAGAATATTAAAGTGGGGGTGTGTGTGGGTGAAGCCCCCCCTGCATAAACGTAGATTTCTTTCTTGTTTTTCTTTTTTTTTCTTTTTTTTTAACATATATTAACGAAAACACTTTTTCTGTGAAAGCGCTTTCTTTAATATATGTTCTGTGATTATGGATTCGGGACTTTGCACATTCGTGCATAAGTCCTAGATCCATATACCTACACATATACACACACACATATATATATATATACACACACACACACACACACACACACACACACACACACACACACACACACACACACACACACAGAGAGAGAGGGAGACAAAGAATATATGCTGACTTATCAAAAAGTAAAAACACTGATCATGAAATGAGAGATGCCAGGATTTCAAAAAATCTGCAAAATGTAAACATCCAAAATAACAGCAGACCCAAAAAGTAATCACTGAACCCAAATTAGAACTCCAATAAGAATATAGCAATTTTATTTTTAACACCTTTATCACTTAAGACACAGTTGCAAAAATTATACGACATATATTCTTTTTTATATATATCAATTCAACATTTCATATATATATATATATATATATATATATATATATATATATATATATGTATGTATATTGATCAATTCCTGCCTTCCCTTAAAACTTACTCCTCCTCCAAAACATTAGTCTGCATGTATTGTTCCCACAAACTCCATTTTTTCTATGTAATTTGCTCCTATCCTTTCCTAAAGATTCCACTTTAAGTTCTTTTATCTCTGATACAACACTCAAAACTTTAAATACTGTTGGTTTAGAATTTCCATTTTTGAATAACTGATTTTTTGGTAGCCAACAGAATTAAATGTAATAAGGTCTTGCATTTCTGGGAGTCATACACCCATCCTCCCATAGTGACTTTCTGAACTGCTTATCCAGTCTCTCCTCCCAATCTTTTCTAACCTCCTCTGATTGATTCCTATAGTTATTGTAAGGAATTTTATATGGCCTACTAATTATCCCTTTTGTAATAGCAGCTTCTGTTCTAGATTCAATTAAAATCTCTACCAGAGCAGGTCTTTCATTTGGGATTCCCCAATTGTTGCCTATACTCCAATATCAATCTAAATTAGGGAAGGCAGTCTCTAGCCTGCACTCCAAATGTCTTCTTCCTACTCTATTACCTTTCCTCTCTAGATATCTGCTCCTAATAGTTGGGTTCCTTTGCCAGTTTTCACAGTAAATTCTAGCCCCTGCTTGCCTACTCTCTATACCCCTAATTGCAGTCATCCTTATCAGCAAAATCACCTTTCTCCATTCTCGTGCTGGTTTAGTTTTTGGAATACTTTCTGCTACTTTAACAGCCACACAGAATAGTATATTCATATTCTCATTAAGGGTCTGCATCCAAATCCAAACCTCTCCTTATTTCTTGAATTTCCCCCCTTGCTCATCATCCTCCCATTCCACTTTGAATTACAGTTCTCTGCGTGTGTTACGTTACATGAGCCTTACCTATGTAGATCTAAAAATATCCACTCAAATCAGGTAATCCTAATCTAACTTGTTCTACTGGAAGGATCAATTTATCTCACTTGACCAATGCCCTTTTCCCCTCCCAGATAAAATCCTTCAACTTTTTATTACTGTCCATAACTTCTCCACTTGATAAAAAATATGCCTAACCTGTATGTAAAACTAAAGAAACTAAAACATTTTCACTGCTTGCAACTTGTAATCTATATCCATAAAAGAAGAAGTTATGTCTTACCATAACATTCCATCTGTGTTGTTGATCTTCTTCCATTCATCACTGATGGGGTTTGATTCCGAACCCTTGGAACCGAGTCGGCCTAATACCAAGCTCATGTACACCAAAAACTCTCGAGCTAAGCTGCTACCTACAATGCCCTTCTAACAGTTACCTCAGATCGAGTTTGCATGCAACATACAGAAGTAAAAGCAGAGGCCATTTCTGCACAGAAACCATGAAACACCACAAGCACCCATAAGATCCACCAGGAGCCTTTGGTGGGGGACGGAGGGTGGGATGTGATGAACGGAAGAAGATCAACAACACAGATGGAGCGTTATGGTAAGACATAACTTCTTTATCTGATGTTGTTAATCTTCTTCCCATTCATCACTGATGTGACAGAATCCCAAGCTACTTGAAAACCTTGGTGGCCCTTATGGAAGAACATTCCTGAGAACCACTGAACCAAAGGCCGCTCTTCCCCTGGAGACCATGTCCAATTTGTAATGTTTGATGAAAATATGGGGTTTAGCCCAAATGGCTGCTGCACAAATGTCGTCCATAGAAGCTCTGGAGTGAAAAGCAACAGAAGTTGCTATGGCTCTTGTTGAATGAGCTTTGATATTAACAGGTTTAGGTTCATTTGCTTGTGAGTATGAAAAAGTAATACAATCTCTGAGCTATTTTGATAAAGTGACTTTTGATACGGCACATCCCATTTTTGGGCCAGAGAAGGAGATGAAAAGTTGATCCGACTTGCGGAAAGATTTAGTCCTATCCAAGTAAAAATGTAATTGTCTAGGTACATCCAATGAGTGTAGACAGTATTCTCCTTTATTGGAATAATTTGGGAAAAACACTGGGAGCTCAATGGACTGGTTGACAGAGAAATCACAAATCAGGTTGGGGAGAAAAGATGGATTAGTACGAAGAGATACTCTGTCTTTATGAAAGATTAAATACGGACTCTCAATGCATAAGGCTTGTAATTCCGATATCCGTCTAGCTGATGTGACTACCACCAAAAATAGAGATTTCCATGACAGAAATTTAAGGTCACATTTTGCAGCAGGGTCAAAAGGGGGTAAATAGAGAGACTGTAATACCAGAGAGAGATTCTATGTCTCTATAGGCCACCTGATTGGAGGTCTGGTATAAAAAACTCATTTGAGAAAGGTCTTGCACATGCGGGTGGAGATAATTGGAACGCCTTCTAGACCATTATGAAAATTGGAGATAGCCACCAAGTGGACTCTAATAGTAGAAGCTGATGCTCCATTCTCAAAAAAAAACTCAGAAAGGTATTGGAAGTATAACAGATACAGGAGCTGAAAAGGGGTCTAACATCTGTTCTCTAGACCAGAGAGCGAACATTTTCCACTTATCTCTGTAGAGTTTTCTGGTGTATGGCTTATGGGTGGCCAGAATAATATCGCAAACAGGTGAGGAGAGGATTTCCTGCCTGTCGATTAACAGAAGTGGAGAAACCAAGATTTCAACTTGACAGTGGACAGATTTGGGGGAGTCAACCCTTGGGGGTGAGAGATTAGGTCCTGATGAGTGTCCAGGATCCATGGAGGTTGTAATAGGTGAGGCTGGAGGAAGGAGAACCACACTTGTTGAGGCCAGATTGGGGCAATGAGGATCACCTTGCATCTCAACCGAATTGCTTTCTTCAAAAATAGGGGGTATCAAGGGAATTGGAGTATAAGCATAGAGGAGACCCATAGGCCAATCGTGAGTCAAAGCATCTCTCAGTGACTCCCCTTCTGGGGAAAAAAAGGCCAAAGAAGCTGCTGAATTTGTTGTCTGAAGGAGAAGCAAAGAGATAGCAGCAATTCTGGCCCCAATGGCTGAAAATTTCTGCTGTCACGTTCGGATTGAGAGCCCACTCATGTGGTAAGAGGATGCATCTGCTCAGCCTATCCGCAGTCATGTTGGAACTCCCTTGGATATGCTTTGCTATAAGAAAGTGGTTGGAAGCTATCGCCCAGAGCCAAACTCTCATGGCCTCTAGACACAGGGGGTAGGATTTGGTCCCTCCTTGTTTATGTACCAGACTACTGATATATTGTCTGACTGAATCGCAATCGTTCCATTAGGAAGGAGCAGATGTAGTGCCTGCAACGCCAACAGCACCGCTCTCAACTCCAGAACATTGGCATGCAAGTTGGCCGCTAAGCTTGCCCACGTGCCTTGGACTGTCTTTCCCTGAAAATGGCCCCCCACCCTATCAGGGAAACGTCCGTGGTCACCGTGGCATTGGGTTGAGGGATCTGGAAGAGGTGATACCAAAGATTTTTGTCTGGCCTCATCCACCAAAGAAGATCTTGCTTGCAGGAATTGGTGATGAGTATCTGTTAGTTTAGGGGGTGAAGATTTTCCAACTACTGGGACAAAAGGAGCCATTGTAACAGTCTCATATGTAATCTTGCCAGAGTAACAATCGGAATGGCCGCAGCCACAGACCCCAGAGCCTGGAGAACTTCTCTTGCTGACACCTTTCTTTGACAGAGTATCACTTGTACTTGTAATCTTAACCTCTGAAGCCTGTGAGCTGGAAGAGATACCAGGCTTAGTCGAGTATTGAAAACTGCCGCTATAAATTCCAGTTGTTGGGTAGGTTGTAGACGGGATTTTTCCCAATGGACTGTGATGCCTAGAGACTCTGCCAGTGAGAGAGTGTAGCGGAGGGCTATGGTCAGGAGACGCTTGGTGGGGGCGGAGAGGAGCCAATCGTCTAAATATGGAAACACCTAGAATCCCAGAAGTCTCAGATGAGCTGTCACCACTGCTAGGCATTTCGTGAACACTCTGGGGGTTGCCGAGAGACCGAATGGCAGGGCTCTGAACTGGTAATGATTGGCTCCTAGCCAGAAGCGAAGGAGACTCCTGGAGCGTTTGTTCATTTTGATGTGGTAATACGCATCCCGGAGGTCTATCGAGCACATCCAAACATCCTCCTGTAAAAAAAATGAGAAAATAGACTGTATGGTGACCATGCAGAATTTGGTTTGAACCACTGACTTGTTTAGATGGCTGAGATCCAAAATGGGTCTCCAGTCCCCGGTCTTTTTTGGCACCAAAAAGAATCTTGAGTAAAAAACGGAACCGCATTGGTCTGGGGTACTGGTTGGATGACTCTTTTTTGACACAGCTTTCTTATCTCTGAAGCCGCTTCTTCCCTTTGACTAGGTGGAACATTGGGAAGGTTCTTTGTTGGTTTTGGGCGTGATATTAAAGGGATGTAATAGCCTCTGGAGATTATCCTCTGTACCCACTGATCGTTTGTAATAGAGTGCCAGGCAGTTTGGTGCAGAGAAAAATGAACCCTGACTGCTTCCAGGGGAAAGCAATCAGGCAATGCTTCAGGAGCGTTGATAAGACCACCCGGAGAAAGAATCCCTGGAGTATTGATTTCGGGGACCCCCTCTGCCCCTAAAGGGGCATCTTCCACCACTGGAACCCCCTCTGCCTCTAGGGGAATCCTCACCATGTGCATTACGGAAAGGACCTTGAGATTTTTTGTGCCATATTTTCATTGGAAAAAAAAGAAGTTATGTACTCACCATAACGTTCCATCTGAGTAGGTACTTCATTTGTCTGCAACCTGTGGGTATCAGATCCGACCTCGGATCCGAGCCAGCAGCTTTCAAAGCTACAAGATCCGAGCTCCTAGCTCCTCCCCCTACCCATAATCCCCTGCTATGTGCTGTATTACCTCAGATCGTTTTTTGCCCACTACACAACTCCAAACCTCGAGAGAGGGAACAACACCGGACCTACTCTCCTAACAGGAGAAAAACTTAGGTGGTCAGAAGTCCCGACAAAGTTCGGGGGATGGCAGGGGGGGGGGTCGGTTGCAGACAAATGAAGTACCTACTCAGATGGAATGTTATGGTGAGTGCATAACTTCTTTATCTGAAGTAGTTACTTCATTTGCTCTACAACCTGTGGGACAGAATCCCCAGCTACCTTGGAAAAAACCTGGGTGGCCTTTACGGAAGGATATTCCGAAGCACAGCGGAGCCAAAGGAAGCCCTACCTCTCGATATCATATCCAGCTTATAATGAGAAATAAACGTATGAGAAGAGGACCAGGTAGCTGCTGAACATATGTCGTCCAAGGGAATCCTGGACCAGAAGGCTGCTGAGGTGGCCATAGACCTCGTAGAATGAGCGTGAATTCCAATAGGAGCCGGTTTGCCCGAAGATATGTACCCGTGAACTATGCACTGACAAATCCAATTTGCTACAGTCACTTTGAAAATGGCCTTACCCATGGCCGATTTAGCAAATGACACAAACAACTGGTCCGACTTGCGAAAATCTTTAGTCCTGTGCAAGTAAAAACGTAGTTGTCTGTGTACATCCAGTTTATGCAATTTGTATTCCCCTCTATTCTGAAAATTTGTGAAGAACACAAGTAAATTTATTGACTGATTGATATTTGACTCCGAAGCCACCTTAGGTAAGAACGACAGATTAGTCCTGAGGAAAACCCTATCCTTGTGAATAATGAGATAAGGATGTTTCATACACAATGCTTGAAGTTCTGAAACTCTTTTGGCTAAAGTAATGGCCAATAAAAAAGCCGTTTTCCAAGACAAGAATTTTAACGGTACGAAGCCGCGGGCTCAAAGGGTGGGCCTGTTAGGGCTTGTAAGACTAAGGTCAAATCCCACGGGGGCACCGCCACTTTCACAGGAGGCTTCAAAAGGAAAATGCCCCGCAAGAAAGTTTTGCATAATTTTGTAGAAGCCAAGGATCCTAATCCATCTCCTACATGGAAAAGGGAGATGGTTGCTAACTGCACCTTAACTGTAGAAGCACTTGCGCCCTGCCTAAAAATCAGCGACAGGAAGTCTAGAATAGTCGGAATAGGAACTGTAAATGGATCCAGGCCCCTGTCTTTAGCCCAGATGGAGAAATGTTTCCATTTGCTGTTGTAAATTTTCCTAGTAGCCGGTTTATGAGCCGCGACTAGAATGGCCTTCCCAGGAGATGAGATACCGGGAGTCCTTGCCATCAGTGGAATTGGATCAACCAAGCCGCAAGCTTGAGGTTCACCAGGTTCGGGGTTTGGAATCCTGCAGGATGTGAAATCAGGTCTGGAATGGGATCCAGTATCCATGGAGGAGTCACACTGCGATACCGCAGGTAAGGGAACCAGATCTGGCGAGGCCAGAATGGGGCTATGAGGATAACTCTGCTCCCCAACCGACGGGCTTCCTGTATGAACTTCGTCACAAGTGGGAGGAGGGGATAAGCATAAAGTAGACTGGGAGGCCAAGCATGCACTAGAGCGTCTGTGGGATTCTCCCCTTCGGGGGGAAGTATTGCGAAGTACTCGCTGCATTTTGTGTTTAATGAAGAAGCAAAAAGATCGCAGTGAGGTCAACCCCATTTGCGGAAGATTTGCTTCGCAACTGATGGATTGAGAGACCACTCGTACGGAGTGAGAATCACTCGACTCAGTTTGTCCGCTAATATGTTGGACCATCCCGGAATGTGCGTTGCTACCAGAAAACGGTTGGTGGATATCGCCCATTCCCAAACTCTCATAGCCTCTTGACAAAGGGGGTAAGACCTGGTTCCTCCTTGTTTGTTTATGTACCAGACTACTGACATGTTGTTCGTCTGGATTGCAACAGTCCCCAGAGGTAGAAGGTCGTGGAGAGCTTGCAACGCTAGAAGCACCACCCTCATCTCTAGGACACTGATGTGCAAAGCGGTCTCTAGGGGAGTCCACGTGCCTTGGACGGTTCGGCCCGAACAATGCCCCCCCCACCCAAGGCGAGAAACATCCGTGGTCAGCGTGGCTTGGGGGGGAGGGACGACAAAGGGTCTCCCTTCCTTCAGTTCTGGAGCGTGGATCCACCAAAGAAGGAAGTCCTTGCAAACTCTGCTCAGTGGAATCAGAGTACTCAACGGATGGAGTAGTAGAGACCACTGAACTTGAAGGGTCCACTGCAGAACCCTCATCAGCAGACGAGCGTGGAGGGAGAGACCGATCGCTGCTGCCATAGATCCTAGTGCCCTCAGGACTAATTCCGCCGCCGGACTCTGAAGAAGGGTTAGTACCTGAAACGACAAGCTGCTCAGCCTGTCCGCAGTTAGCATAGCACAAGAGATGCGGTTATCTAACTTGGCCCCTATGAACTCCAGGACCTGCACGAGGCAAAGAAAGGACTTCTGTAGGTTCACTGAGATGCCTAAGCTCTGGACAAGGGTCAGAGCATAATCTCTTGCCACGCAGAGTTGATGCCTGTTGGTGGCGGTAAGGAGCCAGTCGTCTAGGTACGGAAAGACCTGAATGCCCTGAAGTCTCAGGTGGGCTGCAACCACTGCCATAACTTTGGTGAACATCCTGGGGGCTGAGGTGAGGCCGAACGAAAGAACCCTGAACTGATAATGACTGGCTCCCAGCCGGAAGCGGAGAAACCTTCTAAATCGTCTGTCCATCAATATGTGGTAGTATGCATCCTTGAGGTCTATAGAGCACATCCAGTCGTTCTGCCGCAGGAGGGGTAGAATTGATTGGAGGGTGACCATCCAGAATTTTTCCTTGGGAATGAACAGGTTCAAAGCGGAAAGGTCTAGTATGGGTCTTAGGTCCCCCGTCTTTTTTGGCCCCAAAAAGAACCTGGAGTAATAGCCCAATCCGGACTGGTCTGGGGGGACGGGCTGGATGGCTCTTTTTTCTAGCAACTTCAGTACCTCTGAAGCCGCTGCCTCCCTCTGATCGGGTGGAACATTGGGGAGGCGTCTGGTCTTGGGGGGTGGGTTTATGAAGGGGATGGAATAACCTCTGGATATGATACGGAGCACCTACTGATTTGTCGTAATGGACTCCCAGTTTGACAGATGCTCCGACAACCGCCCCCCGACTGCCTCCAGAGAGGGACAGCTGGGTAAGCCCTCAGGGCTGCTGCGCGGATCAGTCCGGGATAGGTTCCCTCGACCCGAAGTTACGCGGTCCCTCTCTGCCTCTGGGCCAGCATCCACCTTGTCCTCCTCTGCCTCTAGAGGACGAGGGGTCCGAAGCTGGATGGGATTGCTGAGACTTACGGAACCACAGCTTCTTTTGCCCCCTCTGATTCCTTGAAAAGGATCGTTGGGGATTAGAGAAGCAGACTCCGACGGCAGACAGTGTCTTCCCATCCTTCTAGCTTTGGACCAGCGTCTCACGAACGGTCTTGTCGAAGAGCGAAGACCCGTCAAAGGGCGTATTCATGAAGGATGCCTTGAAGGGGTCCGCGAAATCGCAAAGACGGAGCCAGGAGTGATGTCGCAAGATGACCCCGGCTCCACTGGCCCTAGTGGCTCCCTCCGTAGCATGGGAGAGTAGCAGCATGGACGTGTTAGAAATGGATTTCAGAGTGGCTATACGAGTCGAGAAACCTTTCTTGTCATCGACCGACATGGACTCCAGGGGGGCTGCAGCATATTCCTTAATCAAGTCTCGCTGTAGTCTAATGGTATGTGCCATATAGTTCAGCGCCCTTATCGAAAAGGTCGCTGAAGCAAACATCTGCTTCCCAATGCAGTCCAGCGCTCGAGATTCCTTATCCGGCAGGTGAACCGAAGAACTCTCCTGCGCCAGTTCCCTCTTGGTGGCGGCCGCCACCAACATGGCATCCACAGGAGATCCCTTGGCCCAAGACTGTCTATCCACTGGGGGGCTAAGGATCTTGTCGGGTCATGTCGGGATAGGCTCCACGGTGTCGGGCTCCTTCCACGCCCTGGTAGTAATTAGGTCTACCAGGGGGTCAGCCGGAGGGGACACCCAGGAGGTAGAAGCACCTGCCTCAAATGCCTCCAGGAACACGGATTCATCCGCGGAAGGTTTTTGGGCAGACCACCCCCCTCTAATATGCAACATTTCCATGATGTCTCCAAAGGAGACATCCTCGGGGGATGACCTTGGGGAACCTTCCCCATCATCTAAATCCGTGTCAGTGGTGACTGACTCAGGGGAGTCCAGGTGCCTCCTCTTGCACCGACGTTTACGAGGAACCTCCTCGGTGGGACTATCCAAAGAGGGCTCGTCAACAGGGTCGTGTTCCTCCAAGGGAACCAACTGGAGGGCTTGAGCAGGCTGTCCCGATGGTTGGATGATGGAGGATAGACCCACATGCAGTGGGGGTATGGGAGGATCCGAAGCCCGAAACGGGGACCTGGAGGTCCTCGACAGTACCCTCTCCACTACCTCAAAAGCCGAAGGAGAACTACTCTCGCCAGGTTCCGAGAGCAATCTCCTCGAGATCGGGGTTGGAGCCGATGCAGCCGGAGCCGAGAGAAAGGTGTGCTCCGAACCCAATGGAGCCGAAGACACACCAGCTCCCCCAGATCCGACGCTCAGCCCTCGACCCCGAGAGCTTGGATCTGACAAACTCGAAGGCACAGTCGGTGTCGAAGCGACCAGAGCTATCGGCGCCGACGAATCCCCGGCTCCGAAAGCGCCCGGATCCGATGACTCTGAGACCCAAAAGTGGGTCGGAGAAGGAGTGATCGGAGCAAACATGGGAGCTGCACTCCCCCCCAGAGGGAGGGAGGAAGAGCACCCCCATCTGCATCTGGGTCTGGATGAATCGGCGCATCATCCGATCCACGTCCGCTTTGGTGAGGCTTCTGGTGGACCTCGAAGAAGTCGTCGAGGCGGGCCGGGAGGGCCGCCTCGATGACCTCGAGGGAGACCGATACTCCTCCTCCGGCTCCGGCGAAAAGCAAGGCGAACGGAGCCGAGAAGGGGAGGATCAGGAGACCCTCGAGGGAGACTTAGCCAGCTTAGACGGCGTGGCTGACGGTTGAGTCTCAGCCCGCCTTTTGTGAAACCCATGTCCCTTGTCCTTGTGCCTCTTCTCCTTAAAAGAAGAGGTACCAGAGTCCCCCGAACTCAAAACCAAGGAGGGAGGTTGAGTCCCAGGTTGAGTCAGGGGCACAGAAGTCATGGGGGCTGCCGAGGCAGCCTGCGCCTGAGAGGGAGAGGAAGAAGAAGCCGATTCCTGAGGCAACAAACCCGCCAGGATCAGCTTGTTCTTTCTGTCCCTGAGAGCTCGAGGGTTAAAGGCCGCACAGATTGTGCAGGTCGATAAGTGGGCTGCCCCCAAGCATAAAACGTACTGAGTGGGGCCATCAGCCGGTGAAAGCTTATGGCCACACTCAGTACATTTTGAGAAAACTGCTTTAGGCCCTTCGCCATGACACCACTCACACAAAACACACCCAAACACTAAGGGGGTGGGGTGGGTGATACACGGGAAACTACAATAAACTAGTTAGAGATAAACAAAAAACTATATTCTAACTACACCAGGGAACTACACACTCTCTCCAAGAAAAATAAAATAAGAAATTTTACCTCAAAAATCACAAAAAAGCTTTGATCTCACCAATAGCCAAGGAGCTCTTCAAAGGTAGCTGCTTCAGCCGCCGCAAAAAAACGGTCTGAGGTAATACAGCACATAGCAGGGGATTATGGATAGGGGGAGGAGCTAGGAGCTTGGATCTTGTAGCTTGGAAAGCTGCCGGCTCGGATCCGAGGTCGGATACGATACCCACAGGTTGCAGAGCAAATGAAGTAACTACTTCAGATAAGAAGTTATGTACTCACCATAACGTTCCATGTATGTAGTCCGTCTCGCCGAACATTATTACGTGTGGGTTCGGAGCCGATCCTCGCCTCCAACTCGGCTGCTTAGAAAGCCTGAAAACTTCTGATTGGCTCATGGCTAGTAGGTATCCCATGGTGCATGCGCGCATTCCCCAGATCTTGTTTGCTACTAGTCTATCAGAATAAGACAGGAAAAAGGACAAAGGTCCGGAAGAATAAACTGTAATAAAGGCACCCTTATGGTACAAACCACTGTAGAAAAGGAAAAACTGTTCCAGATCCTCAAGGAAGGGGGCTGGTGGGTGGGTTCATAATAATGTTCGGCGAGATAGACTACAAACATGGAACGTTATGGCGAGCACATAACTTCTTTATGTTATGTAGTCCTATCTCGCCTCCATTATTACATGTAGGACAGCGTCCCTAGCATCTTGAATGGGTGGCTCACTGGAAAATAGTCCTGAGTACCGTGGAACCAAATGAGGCTCTACCCCTGGAAATTAAATCCAATTTATAATAGGAAATGAAGGTATAAGGGGTAACCCATGTTGCTACTACACATATATTATCAATAGGTGTCCTGGCTTGGAAAGCAGCAGAAGTAGAAAAGGACCTGGTAGAATGCGCTTTGACTTTAAAGGGTAACTCCTTTCCCTGAGAAGTGTAAATAAAGGAAATACAACTAGAGATCCAGTTCGATAGTGTGACCTTGGAAACTGGCAAGCCCATTCTCGCCTCAGCAAAAGAAACGAACAGCTGTTCTGATTTTCTAAATCCTTTGGTCCTGTGGATATAGAAACGCAGTTGCCTATGCGCATCCAATTGGTAGAATGTATACTCTGCTTTACTGGTGTGATTAGGGAAGAACACTGGCAATTCAATTGTTTGGTTTAAGTGAAATTGAGAACAGACTTTAGGAATAAAGAAAGGATTGGTCCGGAGAGAAACCCTGTCTTTGTGAAAAATTAAATATGGAGGTTTAACTGATAGGGCTTGTAGTTCAGAAACTCGTCTGGCTGAGGTTATTGCTACCAGAAAAAGAGTCTTCTAAGACAGGAATTTCAACTGACAACTATGGGCTGGTTCAAAAGGTGGCAGAGTAAGTCTAGACAGGACTAGATTCAGATCCCAAGAAGGAATGGGGTCTTGCACAGGGGGTCTTAACATCATGGAACCCCTAAAAAACGATTTGCACAGTTTGTGAGACATAAGACTGGAATCATTAATCTTCGCATGAAAATTAGATATTGCTGCTAGCTGAACTCTGAGTAACAGCCACTGAACCCTGGTGAAAGAGTTCTGAAAGGAACTCTAAAACAATACTAATTGGAGCTGTAAATGGCTCAATTTCTCTGTTGTGTGCCCATATAGAAAATCTTTTCCATTTACTGTGATACAGCTGGAGACAGATCATGAAGCCTGACTAGTGACAGAACTGGAGCAGCCATGCTGTCAGTTTGAGAGTGTGGAGACTGGGATGAAAAGAACCTGACATGTGTGTCAGGAGGTCTGGCACTGGGTCCAGAGTCCATGGATAGTCTAACAGATGAGGCCCGAGGAAAGGGAACCAAATCTGACGAGGCCAGTAAGGAGTGATGAGGATCATCTTGCTTCTAAACAACACTGCTTTCTGTATGACCTTGGAAATGAGTGGAAAAGGAGGAAAAGCATAAAGGTGTCCCGGGGGCCAATCGTGGACGAATGCATCTCTTGGAGACTCTCCCTGAGGGGGGATGAGAGAGAAAAAGGTGCTGCATTTGGTGTTGATGGGACTGGCAAAGAGATCGCAGCAGGGTTATCAACACTTGTGGAAGATCAGACGGGCTACTTTCTGGTTCAAGGACCATTCGTGAGGTAACAATATTGCCCTGCTTAGCTTGTCCGCTATCACTTTGGAAGTCCCCGGGATGTGCGTTGAAATGAGAAAGCGTTGGGAAGAAATCGCCCAATTCCAAACTCGCAGGGCCTCTCGACATAAGGGGTATGATCTGGTCCCCCCTTGTTTGTTTAGATACCAAACCACTGACATGTTGTCGGTCTGGATAGCTATCGTCCCTAGAGGGAGAAAGTCGTGAAGTGCTTGCAATGCTAGAAGCACCGCTCTCATCTCTAGGACACTGATATGCAGATGGGCCTCCTGATCTTGCCATGTGCCTTGGACAGTCCTGCCAAGATAATGCCCCCCCACCCTGAGAGGCATCTGTGGTCACAGTGGTAACGGGTTGGTGCGGTACAAAGGGAGTCCCTGTGGTAAGATGACCTGGTTGAATCCACCAGTGTAGATCCTTTTTACAAGAATCTGTGATCAGAATCTGATGATGTAGAGGCAACTGCCGAAAGGACCACCGGGATGACAGGAGCCATTGGAGTATCCTCATATGTATTCTTGCTAAAGGTACCAAGGTTATGGTTGATGCCACAGTTCCGAGAAGCTGCAACACCACCTTTGCTTTGACTCTTCGAAGGGGAAGTATCCTGTAAATTTGTTGCGCAAGACTCTGTATTTTGTCTGTAGGTAGTCTGCCTGTCATAGCAACCGTGTCTATGTTTGCTCCTATAAATGTTATAGATTGAGTGGGAAAAGTAGGCAAAGTAGAGGATTTTTCTCAGTTGATAGAGATTCCCTACTGGGAACAGAGCTTGATTGCAGAATCTCTCGATTGAACTAGGCAATACCTGGTGGTGGTGGTCAGGAGCCAATCGTCCAGGTATGGAAAGACTTGGATTCCCTGATGCCTCAAATGAGCTGTGACTACTGCCATGCACTTGGTGAACACCCAGGGGGGCTGTGGTGAGACCAAAGGTTAGCGCCCAAAACTGGTAATGATTGGCTCCCAGCCGGAAGCGTAGGTAGCTCCTTGATGCTTTGTCCATTATTATGTGGTAGTAGGCATCCTGGAGATCTATTGAGCACATCCAACTGTCTCTCCCTAACAGAGGGAGTATGAATTGTAGAGTGACCATTCGGAACTTGGACTTCTTTACATACTCGTTTAACCTGCTGAGGTCTAGGATGGGTCAACAGTCTCCTGTTCTTTTTGGAACTAAAAAGAACCTGGAGTATGTTTTGAATCATGTCTGGTCTGCTGGGACCTTTTGGATGACTCTTTTTAATAGCAGCTTTTTTATCTCTATAGCCGCTTGATCCCTGTGATTGGGTGGTACATCTGGGATCCTTTTGGGAGAGTGTGGCGGAAGGGAAGAGGGTATAGAGTAACCTCTGGTGATAATGTCTTGTACCCACTTGTCTCAAGTGAGATTTAGCCAGGCTTCTGGGTACAAGAACAGGCGACCCCCGACCGGCTTCAGAGACGCACATTCGGGTTCCACATCAGGAACGCTGATAGGGAAGGTCACGAAAGGAATCGTGACCTCCCTGATTTTGTGGGCCTCCCCTGCCTCTAGGGCGATGTCTACCATTATTTCCTCTTCCCTTGCCTCTGAAGGAGGAATCACCCTGTGTATCCTGGAAAGGTCTCTGTGATTTCTTGAACCACATTTTACCGCTCTTCTCACCTTTAGGGTAAGGTCTAGAAGGAATGGTAAAATAGACTCCCACGGCAAAGAGAGTCTTTCTTTCCTGTTCACACCTGGTGAGGGTATCTTTCATCTTGGGTCCAAAAAGAGAGAATCCGTCCACGGGAGCATTGGTGAATGTAGACTTGAAAGGCTCAGCAAAGTATCATAGACGCATCCAGGAATGTCTCCTTAAGGAAACTCTTGAACCCGCCCTACTCGCACCATCAGCTGCATACGAAATCAGCTGCATGGAGGAGTTAACAATAGATGTGAGAGTAGTCAACTGAGCCGACACTGTAGATGGGAATGCTTTAGTAGAGGTACCCTGAAAAGTATCTCCTAACTCCTTTAGGAGATCTCTCTGAAGTCTCATAAAATGTGATATAGATAGTTCAGCGATCGGAGTTTAAAAGCCGCTGAAGAGAAGATACGCTTCCCGTACCTATCCATTGTTTGGAATTCCTTATTGGGTGGATGGACAGAAGTTGTCTCTGCTAGCTCCTTCTTAGTAGCCACCGCCACCACCATAGCATCAAAAGGTAAGCCCTTGGATACAAATTCTTTGTCTTTATGTGTGGAAAGAAATTTATTTGGCCTCCTGGGGATCGGTTCCATGGCATCAGGAGTCTGCCATGCTTTCTGACTCACAAGAGCCAGTAATTCATCAAATGCAAGAGGCACCCATGAAGCTGAGGGTTGAGACCCAAAAGCCTTCAGGTACACTGACTGCTTATTGGACGGGGTAATGGTGGGCCAGCCGCCTCTCTGCCGGAGTATCTCCAAAATGTCTGCAAAGGAGACATCTTCAGAGGATGACTTAGGGGACCCCTCCCACTCATCGAGATCATTGTCAGATGTGACAGACTCATCAGGGGAGTCTACATGCTTCCTCTTACATGATCTCTTCTGAGGGGGCTCCTCAACGGGGTCTTCTGGGGAGGTCTCGGAAAATCGGGGACCACCCAAATGGGGGTCCTGAGGCTGTGGGTTTCTGCCATCCCGGGGGAGAGAGAATGCTGAGACCGTGGTCGGCGCTTGAGGGAGTACAACATCAGTACTCCTACATGGGATGGATGAACTATCCAACATGCTCCTCATCCTCACGAAGACTGATTCCTCTGGCTCCGAACGATGCCCCGGCTCCGAAGTGAGCATAGGTGCCAATGGCTCCAAAGGAATCTGCTCCGAGAATGATGTAGGGTCCGAGCTCACCAAGAGGAAGACTCGGCACCGAAGAGGTTCGGTTTCAAGTGTCCCCCTCAGGGCCGACTGAAGAGCTTCGGACCCTAGACACTTTGGATGGTGCCGATAGTGTTGGAGCTCGGCTCCGAGACAACCACATGGGGTGCTGGAGCAGAGGACACCACTATAGTCGGTACTAACAACATCAGCTCCAAAGGCCCAATCTGGGTTGGAGGAGGAAAAAGAGCAGGATCAGTAGTAGGGGTCGGCTCCGAGACTGAAAGGGTCAGAACCGATAAAAATTTTGGCAAGGCCGAAGACTTAAGGAGTCTGAGCACCACTCTCTCGATGTCTTCTTCAGATAAGCTCCTGGAGGATCTGGAGGACAGTGTGGGAGACCTTGCTCTCTGCAATATAGGCAATTTTAGAGTAGGGGAGACCGGTGGAATGTCTGTAGATCGGCTCAGAAGAGGACTGCTAGTGATTGGCACCGAAACACTTGGTGCCGATACTGCAGGGTCCGTGTCCAGAATCTCAATCAGCTCCAAAGACAGTGGAGCTGAAGAGACAGTGGCCAACTCTGATTTTAGTAACTTCTGTGGAGGTTCAGACACAGAAGCTGAGGCTGGAGAAGGTCTTTTAGAGGTATTGCCCTTATCCTTTCTAGAAGACTGCGACCTAGCAGAGGAGGAAGAACTGGCTAGGTCTTCCTCGAAGGAAGGTTTTAACATGCCTTTTAGGATCAGCTTATTCTTCCGTTCCTGGAGCACTCTAGGGCTAAAGAATGACAAAAGAGACAAGTTTCTTGAAGATGCATGGCCCCTAAGCAGTGCACACAGGTACACACAGATGCTATGTCCATCGGTGATGGACATTTTTTGCGAACATTTAGTACACTTTTTAAACCCTGACTGTTTATGTTCTTTATGTTCTTTGGACATAACAGCAGTAGAGAAAAAAACAACATGCTCACACAACAAGAGAGGAACTAGATCCTCTAACTTAAGCAGATCTAGCCCTAACACCCATAACAAAAATAAAAGGGGATTTACTAGGTTCTCTAACTTAAATGAACCTAGTGCAAGAAAGGAAAAGGGAACAAACTAGCACCTCTAAGTGAAACGGTCTGGTCTAAAAGCACACACTCACAGGAACCACACGGAAACGGCCAACAGGCCCAAGAATTTTTTTAAAAATAGCAATAAGTCAAATCCAGTTAACGACACAAATTGTTATCATAATAAAACTATCAGCAATCAGAATAACACTGCACATGAAGCAAAAAACTGCTAATAAGTAGTAATAATAAAGAACTAAATCACTTAGCCATGGCCAACCAAAAGAAGCTTCCGACTGAAGACGCGGCAAATGAGATCTGGGGAATTTGCGCATGCACCATGGGATACCTACTAGCAACGAGCCAATCAGAAGTTCTCAGGCTTTCTAAGCAGCCGAGTCGGAGCCTAGGATCGGCTCAGAACCCACACATAATAATGGAGGCGAGATAGGACTACATAACATAGAACGTTAAGGCTTGGAAAAATGTAGGCCAATGGCAGACAAGGTCTTTCCATCCTGCTCGCACCTGGTCAGGGTGTCCTTTACTTTAGAACCAAACAAGGACGATGACTCAATAGGGGCATCCAAAAAGGAGGACTTGAAGGAGTCCGTGAGATCACAGATATGCATCCAGGTATGATGTCTCATGACTATGCCCGCACCCGCAGCTCTAGCCGCCCCTTCGGTTGCGTGGGACAGCAACCTCATGGATGAGTTGGAGATAGACTCAAGGGTGGCAGGTTGAGAGGCAACCTTGTCTTGTGCCCTGTCAGAAACTTGACCTGCGAGGGCTCCAGAAAGTTCGGAGATCAGATTCCTTTGGAGCCTCGTGAAATGTGCCAAGTAATTCAGAGACCTGACTGCAAAGGTCACTGAAGCAAAAACTCGCTTCCCTAGTCTGTCCACTGCCTGGGACTCTCTGTTGAGTGAGTAGACAGTAGGACTTTTCTCCACAAGGTCCTTTTTAGTGGCAGCCACCACCACTATAGTGTCTACTGGCAAGCCTCTAGACCAGTGGGGATGCTCCTATGGTTGGGAAAGAATCTTGTCTGGTCTCCAAGGAATGGCCTCAGTAGAATTAGGGTTCTTCCACGCATGCTGCACGATGAGCTGGACTAACTCGTTGGCAGGTGAGGTCACCCAAGAAGTAGAAGGCAGAGAGCAGAATGCCTGCAGGAAGATGGACTCCTCCGAAGAAGGTTTGGAGGGCTTTCAGAAGCAAGCACCCTGTCCATCACCTGGAAAGCAGGCCTGCCCAAACAGGAATGGGAGCCCGGAACTGAGTAAGACAATCTCGGAAACGGGGTCACACCCTGCTCCATCAGACCTGCTCCTGGGGATGGAGCCTCAAGCAAGATTGGGGCGGGCGTTGCCCCCCGGATCCGAGGATGGAACTGATAAAAAACTTGGAACCATGCTCAGAAACAAGGGTTCCACCCCCCAACCATGAGACTAAGGAAGGGACGGTTCAGATGGAACTTAAAACACAAAGGGGAGGCCTCAGTGAGGGTCACTGTCGCCATCGAGAAAAGGGTTCCCACCAAGAACGTTGGAGCTATGGGCCTCGGGACCGATGGATCTGATGGAGGAGAATAAGTGGGAGTCCTGGGAGCAGTAGACCCAAACCCCGAAGTGCGATGAGTCTTAGGAATGTTTGTTATCCCTCTGGCTGTCAACAGCTGGTCCAGCAGGTGCACCACATCGAATTCAGACAGACTCCTGGCAGACCTTACAGACACTCCCAAAGGGGAGTCAGGCTGGTCCAGAAAAGGGCTATAAGTCTGGCCTAAGAACAGGTCCCATGAAGGGGAGTACTAGGTCCATGGTGTTAGAACTGTCAGCACCAAAGACTCTAATTCAGAAACAGGTAATAGAGGAACTAACGGTGTCGAGAAAGGACTCGGTGCCAATGAGGCAATCGGAGTTGAAGTTATTATCGGCTCCAAGGGAATCGTTAGAACCATCTTCGGTGCGGTGAAAGGTGAAGTCGGTGCCGAGACTATCGAAGACAATAAGGTCAGAGCCGTAGGCGTTAAGGTAGTTATGACTGGTGCTGTAGATGTCAGTGCTGAAGGTGGCGCTGACGTCAAAGTTATCATAATGTCCAAAGAAGCAACTGGCGCTGTGCTCAGAACAGAAGCAACAGGAATATTAGGAGCCGAGGAAGCAATCTTGTGTTCAGTAGAAGATTTGTGGGCCTTGTGTTTGTGGGAATTGGCCTTATCACCAGCCGGTGAAGAGGGATCGGAATGTGTATGTTTTTTGTCCTTCATTGGAGGGGGTTGAGACCTCCGACACAGAAAGGGCTGTTGAGAAAGGTGTGGTTAACAGGCCTTTCAAGATAAGTTTGTTTTTTCTCTCATTCAGCATCCGCTGACTAAAACTCAAGCAAATCTGGCAAGGAAGTTTCACAGAGAGGTGAGAAACTCATAAACAATAGACATAATCATTGGGTAAGTCACTGTTGGGGAGTTTGCCATTGCAGGAAGTGCAATGTTTGAACCCCGAAGTCCCTTTTTTCTCAGCCATATCCAACACACAAAAAGAAAATAAACAAATAACTGCTAGAAAGTATAGAAAAAGAAGCAGAAAAGGAAGATACTAATGATGGTATCAAATGATACCACAAGGGTAGGAGAGGGCATTACCAACGATGGTATAAAGGATACCCGACGGGTAGAGCTAGATAGAGAAATAGGGTAGAAAAATTAGTTAGATTAGAAAAAAAGTTTCAAAATACAGCAAAATTTGTAAAAATATGACACTTGGCTGGAGAGCACGGTGAAACGCAGCTATATGGCTGTGCAGCAAATGAGATCTGGGGTAACTGGGAGAAGGGAATTGTGGGTAGCAGCTTAGCTTGAGGGGTTTTGGTGTATGCGAGCTTGGTATTAGGTTGACTCAGTTACAAGGGCTCAGAATCGAACACCATCAGTGATGAATGGGAAGAAGATTAGAAACGTTTCCAGTTTTTCACTTTTTGTATTACTTTTCGTTCAGTCTCTTCCCATACTTAGCTGCCATAACACAATCTTTTTTTAATCCACACTCCTAAATATTTAATTTTATTGTGTTCCCATAAAAATAGCTATTGCTGGACCAATTCATGTGTGGGTCCATATTTTATAGCTATAGCCTTTGTTTTATCTTCATTAACTTTATATCCTGTAAAGTCTTGAAACTGTCTCAAGACGTTCCACAACACTGAGATGTCCTTTTTAACTAAAACAGAATAATATTGTCTGGAAATAAAGCCAACTTTTCTTGATTACCACACCAATTATATCCTTGAATTTCTTTGTTTCTTATTTTCTTTTCTAGTGGAACTGAATATAAAGCAAATAACAAAGGGGGAAGTGGACACCCCTGCCTGATTCATCTGTTTAGACTCAACTTGTAAAAAAGAACCCTCCCACTTTAATTTTTGCCTCCAATCACTCATATATCCCCGTAATTAACCTTATTGCTGTATCACACAAAGCAAATGCTTTATTTCCCCTACTCATAAAATCCCAGCTTACTCTGTTGAATGCATTCTGTGCATCAAGACCCACTAATAGCTGTATTTTCTTACACTCTGCTTCCCTCAGGATCATTATTATTCTATTAATGTTGACAAATGTTTGCTCTACTCCATAAACCATACTGATCCATAGCTATCAATTTTGGCAACAGCTTCGTCATTCTTTTAGCTATTATAGACATAAACACTTTATAATCATGATTTAAAATTGAAATGGGCCTATAAGAAGCTGGGTTTGATGGGCCTTTACCATCTTTAAGTATTACAGCTACCACAGCTTTATTCCAAGATGCTGGTGTTTCCCCTTTTAAAATACTGTTAAACAAAACTGTCTATATCTTTATCACTTTCTTTCCTCCTAGATTCAAAACCTCCACAGGAATACCATCTAGTCCTGGAGACTTATCTGCAGATTGTACGTCACCATTTTTATCTCATCTCCTCCTATCCTCTTAATTGCTGAGCCTCATCTAACGCCAGACTTTGCATACTGAAATCGTCCATAAATATTTCCATTTGTACACCTTCTTGATTTACATACTTCTAAAGTTTTCATAACATTTTCTGAACTATAATTCCACTACAGGATTTCTGGTTATTTTTCTTGTTATAAGCTCACTAAATCTGGCAACAACCCTTTCTACTTTTTGATACTTAAGTCATTCTGCTAAAAGTTTTTGTGCTCCAGTTATCAAAACGAGCAGCTTAACACCAACCTTTCTAAATTCATGCACATTATCCAAAGACTCTCTTATTTTCTCTTTAACATTCTGTTGTTTTGTGAGATTCCCCTTATTCTGCAATACTTCGTCAGTCCCTTTCAATAATTCCACTTACTTCTTAGCCACATCATTTTTCTTTTATTTTTACCCTATTCTTAAACTCCACTTTCATCTTATCCTGCTCACCAGTTATAACTTCTGAAGAAATTTCAGTCTTCCTTGACTGCCTAATAATTTCCAATATTCATAAAGTCTTCTCCTTTTAACAAGTAGGCAGGGAGGTACCAGTGTCACATTTTTACTTCATGACACTACATTTTTATCTTAGTTCTTGGATGTGTATCAAAGCATTCAGTTAAATGCATGTGTTCTTGTGATTTTTGTCTACTCCAGCCTAGTTATTGCGCCTTGGGGAATAATATGTAAATTATCTCCAAGTTCCTACTACTGAATTCATTTCTTCCATACAAATGATTTCATAAATTAGTTCAGAAATCTACCCTCTTTTCTTACATGATCCCTTCAAGGTCCCCCAGATACATCCTCACCTCACTGTTGCAAATCAAATTCCAGTCCCTACCTATAAGCAATATTCCCTGCTGAAAGCTGATTATTTCTCCCCAGATTTTCTTTAGCTCCATAATAGCAATTTTAGGTGGAATATAAATAATTGCCAGCGTAATCCTCTTTTCTTTTCAGTAGCCCCTTATTACCTCAAATATACCATTATTATTTCTTCCCCCACTTCTATCACTATTGGAGCTCCTCTAGCAATTTACATAATTACTCCACTATTCCTTTATCCCTGATAGTCTGTTGAATATCCTTTCTGAAATTCTCTCTTTATCAACTTCACATGCTCATTTCTTTCCAAGTGTGTCTCCTGTATGATTGCTATCTGCACTGTGCATTTCTTAATATAATTCAATACTCTTTCCTTTCTGTATATATCTTTGATGCCATACATATTTCAGAATAATATATGCAATGTAGTTATTATAAAAAATTTATTGTCACACCTACTATATAGGACAGCTTTTTTAAAATGTCTATCTCCAGATTTTGTGTTACATCCACCCACTAATGTTTGGTAGATTGAACTTTTTTACAGTTGCTTCTTGTCATCTACATTTGAACCTATGTCTCATTTTACCAAACTTTTTTGTTTTAATGAAAACCCTAAAAAACACCCCTGCAACACCCCATAACTTAATAACATATTAACTTAAAACAAACACACAAACCCATGTACATCTTCAATAATGAAGTCCAAACCCCCGCAAAATGAACAACTGTCCCAAAAAGCTGCACAAACAGGCAAAACCCAACCTAAAATTAAGGTTATCCATGCTAAGATGTATGTTACAGCCTGTGCTCCTACCTATACTAATTACTATGTGTTCTTGTCTTATCTTTAGTCCTCCTCCCAGATGTGAAAAAGTATGTTTTCAGAAAACATTAACTTTCAGCCTTAAAAAGGTGCTCTGGTGTTTATTGTGGCTGCCCTCAGCTATAGACTTGTCAACTGAACAATTTACTAAAGGAAAATCTTTTCAATACATTCAGTATTCCCTTATTTACTTGCTTACACACACAAAAAAAACAATTAGATGAAGCCAAGGTCCCTAAACATATAATCTCTACATATATTATAATCTGTAAACTTTTATACCCAATCCCCTCCTCAACATCCCAAGATTACAGGCTATTAACTTAAACATGCTTTTGTCCAGCGTTTCCTACCTTTTTTACACTCTAGTGCCTACATCTTAAAGAAAAAAAAGGAACTTGCTTTTTTAGTAGTTTTATCACATCCAGCAATAACTGAACATGCTTTACTATGTAATGCAGTTTATATCATGAAATGTTATGTGCAAATACTTTAAAGATCAAAAATTGTTTACTGATAGTTACTTTTTTCTTTCATTTTTTCTTTCCCCCTAGTGTCCTTCCAAACATTAATGACATGAAGTGGGGTATACAATTTTTGGTCCCTCAAACATTTAACAAAGTCAATAACAGTCCAGTCTTTTCCCTTTTTCTTGCAAAGCCATATTTCACAAATTAGATTGATGCATTATAATCTTACATTTATTCAATAACTTCAGTGTTGCTGATGTTCTTCCTGTTCATCTCCATCTCCCAAACCCAGATTACACTTCATGTCCAATGAAACCCCTGATTCTTTTTTTTGGAACTCTGGAAAAAGTTTCACTGGCAAAGCCTGCCAATGTGCTTTATTATCAGTAGAATTAGAAGCAGACTTCCCTTCTATTTGATGGCTCACTTTTTGTTGGACAAACTTGTATTTCCTCCTTAGCCTGCTCTACATGCATGTAATCTATGTGCATGTCCAAGATGTCTTGTTATGTAAAGTATTTCCAAAGGTAATGTGCAGGGTTAAGGACAAGGTTAGCAGGTATTAGGTAGAGATGGGGGTTCAATGCCAGATACAAAAAAATATGCAACAGCTCAAACCATAATCTTGTAGATTCCCACTACAGTTCAGGTCTTATTTATGTTATACTGAGAAAATAATGTAAAATTTGCACCACTCTAATTGAAAGACATCTATGGAAAACTGTTGCTGATAGTGTAATAACCAGACAGTGCAGTAGTGCAGTGGTTTGCAAGAGGTTCTCCGGTTCAATTCTCAGCTCAGGTGCCTTCTGTACGGAGACTGCATCTCCTCCCTGCGTTTGTGTGGTTTCCTCCAGGTGTGCTGGTTTCCTCCCACATTACAAAGACATGCATCTGGAAAATTTCTCACCAGGCCTCCACTGACAATTGGCTTGTTCCAAGTCAGACTTTCCCAGTAAACAAATGTTAAATAAATAAATACAAAAAATAAATAAGGTGAAGTATTTTTGCCCTATTATATATTTTGTATTACTGGAGTGTAACAGGATAAGGTGGGGAGATCTGATTCAGAAGTCCTGCATTATCAAATAAAAAAAAGTATATGATCAGATGTTGATGTTATACAGGAAGATTATTAATGAGCTTGATTATTTACATAAAAATGTATTATCACTGGTGTATAAAGTACTTTAAAAAAGCATTCTTAAAAATTCATGTTCTGGAAAAAACAGAATGAGTGAATGCATTATCTGATGAGACCTACAGTAATAAATGGTTACAACTACTTAAGAACATATTCTTACAACACAAATTAAGTTATTTTAAATTAATTATGACACTCAACCAATAATTTCTTATGGGTCTATGTCATATTATTGAATGGTCAGTTCAGCGAACCACTGTTCGCACCGACAACAGCAAATGTTCACATCAGGGAACGGAATTAGTTGACCAACATTGGGACCATAACACACAGAGCACTATGTCAACCCCCCCACCTATATACACCAACTCAGAGATCACACTACAGTGGGGGAAAAGGCACATTTCCTGATGTTGGTAATGTTAGCCAAGTAATGCCATTCCCTGTTTTAGATCCTTGATGATGTTCATTTTCTCTTACGTAAACGTTCAATGTTGTTGGTTCAATGAACAGAGGTTCATGGAACTGACCATTCAATAATGATATAGACCCATTTCTTATATAGTTCAGTACTAACAATGCATATTGGCACTGTGGTTGCCTGTCTACTGATTTTTTCATTGTTGGTAGCAATGCATTGATATATACCAATGGTGGCAGAGGACTATGAAGGATTACGATGAGGGAAGTCAAAAAATGAATAAATACTGCTAGCAACAATGCTATCTAAATACTGTATTTTGGAAAGTAAATGCATTTCCCTCCTTTCCACTTTGGACACGGATTATTATTTAGACTTTTTGACAGTACGAAATAGTTGAATGAGTGCAGACAAACTGAACGGTTTGGCATTTTTCTATTTTTCCTCATCTGTCTATATTCGTGTTTCTTAACTGGTGACCGCCTTTTTATATTCTTGTTTTTCTCGTCCTTTTTGTCTTTCTTGTTCTACTGTTTTATTTCTACTTTATATAACCTTAACCGTACATGGTTTCTTAACTGAATGACGTGAAACACTGTATATCCATTTGATATTTTGACATGGAGATAACAAAAAAGAATATTACAAAAAAAAAAAAAAAACACTAGATACATCACAGGGCTTGATATTAGGAACTTTTCTTTTAATGTCTTCAGACTAAATATATGCAGATTCCCATCTAGCAGGTCTAATCCATGTGCAGAAAACTTAGCATTAGTTCCAAACAGACCTATAACATTCCATCTGAAAAAGAGAAAACTAGCTACAGCAATCCAAACCCCTTCCAAACCCTTATTTATTTATTTTTTTTTCTGAGTTCTCTCAGGACTCACTTCTGTGTGAAAGGCCTGAGATCAATCAATTTACCTTAGAAACTACTATGACTTGTTATAATAATATTCCTTCTCATCCTTCATGGCTATGACAGAGTATAGTCTTAATAAGGAATCACGTCTTCACTCCTACTTGCCAGTTGCAGTAAAGAGTTTAAGATTATCAGTGCATGTTACTCCATGCCTCTTTAACCACTCTCTGAATTACTTCTACAGAAGTATCGCACACATGACATCAGTAGAAATTCTAATTTCTTATACGTAAACCTTGCTCTGAGTTCCTAGCTACAAAGGAATAAGACTACAATATCAGATATATGCCTTACCAGTGCAAAAGGGCACCATCCTGTTTTTGTTGTCATTATATTCTAAAAATGGACATCCATTTCAAAATCAACATTTTGCAAAAAAAAAAGCATCATTTTATGTTTCATTTCAAGTTAAAACGGTCACAAACATCTGTTTAAACAATAAATCTAATCTGGGCAACAAAGTCTCTAAAGCTGTAAGGAAACGTCTATGAGAAATGTAAGCTTTAGATTTAAAAATGCAGAAAAGTAAAATATGTGCAGTATGCAACATTCTTATGTGTTACAGGACGTAGGCAATAATGGGGTTGATATAATGGCTAAGGTGTTTACTTTGAGTCACATGGTACAGGGTCTGATTCTCACCTAGGCTTAAAATGTCCCACAAGGGAAGCTAGCCTACTATTAACCTATGAACCTAATACAATTAAGTTAGTGCTGCTTATTTCTGCAAACTAACACCCAAACTATAATAATTTTACAATACTATCAACAAATTATTGAGCACATACAAAATATAAAACTAAACAAAATAATAACTAATCAAACTAAAAAGTGTTAGAAAAATATCCAACAGACAATTCAAAAAACATGTGTAAACTAGGACTATATTATCACATCAATCCTTTCCTCTAAGACTAGGCATGTAGGATCACAGCCCACACGTTTCTACACTAAAAACTAATCCACCCCTCAATCATTTTCTCTAATGTGGAATCCTGTCAGCTCTGGATGAAAATTACTACAATACAGTAATGTTTGGAATTGACCACAGTAACAGAATACATTGCTGTCTAGCAATGAAGTCCTTTAACTGGTTGGAGCTACTCAGTTTACTATACTCTCACCTCAAAACTGTCCAAAACATCCTGTACAGCCCCGAGAAATTTCCTGCCACCAGTGAATTATTAAAGTGGAGAATACCCCAGATATGACTGAAGATGCAAAGCCAACACCTAGTATTTACCCAAAACACTAACACCAGCAGGGATTATCTACATGCTGTATACTTTGTTAAACTTTTAAAACTTTTGAACCGTATCCCAACAACTATCAGAAAAAATGCATCCCACCAACAATTTAACCCCCCCCCCCCAAAAAAAAGCCTAGCAACAACATGGTCTTGCCCATGTACTAAACCAAACTGCTAAGTTCCCCTTCTTCTCATTTAAACCAGAGAAAATTCACAACTTTCGACTCTTATATCCCTTAGAATAAGTCTCAAGTGCACAAGCAGCTTTTTGTTTATGACATGCAAATGCCTAATCTATTGTCTGGGTGCAGTGTCACTTATAGGCATATATATTACTGAATACCATCTTCTTTATAACAAAACCGAGAGTTGAGTAATATCCCCTACCCAACTGCTATAATTGCTATAATATTTTAAGATGAACAAATATGGGGAAATGTTGAAATCTTGACTATTGCAGCTAGAACACACTGAATGAGCTACAAAAATATATGTGATATGGTACTTCTATGTTAAAATGCATACATCTGCTACTAACACATACAGAAGGTTCTACAAATTTGTACAGTTAAAACAGGATGAATAAGCTACTTAATGTATACAAAATGGCACTGCTATATTCAAATGTATTAACATATCATAAAATATATATGTGCACTAACTCAAATCTGTAATTTTTCCGTTACTCATGTTTGTAATTATATAAGCTGAATAACCTAGGTTGTGGCAGAAAAGGGTCCTAGGTCCAATCCACTACTCAAATAAGCACATTAAAAATGGTTTTACTTCCCTATCATTGTGGTGCTAGTGGATTCAAACAAGAGGGCCCTGACCAATTATCTACTTTTCAGTGATAGGGAAGTTCTGCAGATGTTACTGCATGAATCCACACCTCTGTAAAAACTGGTCTAGCTTTCTAGGAGAAAGAGGATTACAGTCGGTCCCTAGATGTAGTGGTAAATACATTAGCCAAGGCTTCAATCATTGAAAGAACTGTGGATTTTGGCTCTGGTGACCATGAAGTTCCTTTTACTTTTACTGGGCATATGAAAATTCCATAAGACTGTCACTTGAATTAATTCTTCACTATATACAGTGTACCACCAAATGAGAAATCATGTGAGGAGAAGTAGAAAAACTATCTTTAATAAATGACTCAAAACTTACAGATGATGTCTGGTCTGTATAAGGCCAGTTCACCTACCCACAAGACATAGAAATCAGATTCCTCAGGAAGGGAGGGGGATGGTTCACTTTTTCTTGAGTAAGGACTCCTGACACTGATGCTTGATCCAAGGATGACTGCAGGTTCATATGGAATAAAAGTCAGGAGTTGAGAAAGGGCATAGGAGGGTGAACTATCCAGCTTATGCTGAAACATGAAAGCAGATATTCAAATCTTGGACCTGCTCCTGGGGAGGTCTCCAGTTGAAAAAGGGTGCAAACCTCTATGGAATATCAGTCTTGACTTGCAAAAAAACTCTGCTGAAACCAGAGGCCTGTGGAGAGGCATTCAGACCAAATGACAGTTGAAGGCTTTTAGCTCAGGAGGACATAGTGTCACCTCAGTGCAAGGCAGTTTTATGATGCACATATACACAGCCCTCAATCCAAATAGGCATCAGATTCCATGACTGCAGAAATGAATCTTTTGACCCATTCCCCAGAGCCAAAGGTGGCCTTTGGAATCAAAAGGTATGTCATCAGCCTAATGCAATTCTTTCTATCAAGAACATTTTTTTTCTGAATGGGGTATTAGCAGATGCAATAGGAATGGCATGGTGGTACTGGACAAGATGTGTGGCATTTTCTGTTTCAAGCAGTCCTGCAGAGCTTTGCCTCTCTGCTTAATGATCTTCTGGTTGAACCTAACACAATAAGCATGGGAGGCAACATCATACACCATCCCCAAGCAAAATGCACACTGACTATGGAAGTCTTTTCAGGGTATAGGTTTTCTTTATGTAATTTAATGACTTTATATTCTGACATATAGAATTCCATATGTTTGAAATTTCCTTGTTTTTTAAATATGCAAGAAAAGACTATTCTCCAGTGGTGTACTTATCTGTTTCTCTTATAAGCCAGGCTAAACAGATCAACTATTACTAACGTGCTTCAAACTTAACATACTGTAACAAGAACAAACTAAAATGGAAAGAGCGGACATCCCTTCTCAACACAGATGTGCGGATGTCCAGTTAGGAAGGTGTCTGCAAAAAACACAGGAAAAAAAGGGTTCAAAGCAGTGAAGACAGGCTGGGCATTGCATCTCCTATGGCAGACGTCTCAAATGGTATCACCAATACAACAGTGAATAAAATGAACATCCAAGTATAGAAGATGTACTAGTTGAAGCTGCTGAGGTTCAGAATACCACAAAAATCATTTGCCCCTTTGGGAGCAGGAAATCGCAAAAGGAAAGCCTTCACTCCTATTCCAATAATGTGACATCTTCTACAATCTGTCTGAATCTCACAGTCTGTGCCTGTCCCAAGAGCTCCACTGACCCAGACTGATACAATATGCAAATCCCTTTGGGCGGTGGTCTGAAGATGCCCAGAAGACAGCAAATGATCGACACACCTGTCTTTCAAGAGGGTTGTCCCGACCAGAACAATCTCTGTAAACTGTTTATCACAATCAAAATAGACAGACTGGATCAGAATCACAGCTACAACATGGTCCAGATGGTAGAAAAAGGAACTGCCAAGATGTGTGCACACTGATCAACTGGTTAACTTCAGCTCTCCCAGTGTGAAACCAAAAACTGAGAAAAAGGAGTGACACTGGAACTTTGAGGTAAGATTCAGTTACTGGCTAGTAAGTACACTGCCTGGATGCCAGCAAAGAAGAAATCTGGAAAACCTGAAAAACAAACAGAAAAGATAGAGAGAAAACATTGTCTTGGAAGGACTCTGCAGCTGTGCAGCAAGAATCAGTTCAAGCTTCAGCTTTGGTTTGAGAGATGGCTTCCAGCAATTTGGAGGAAAAAAATACATCAAATGTACTCAGGGATGATTAACATAAATGAAACACTGAAATTATATATCAACTCAAATAACAAAAGGCTGGAAAAAAATAGAAGAAGCTTTAAACTAGCTCTTCAGATGAACTGATAAATCTGCAAAAATCAGAGGATGAATTGAAGAAAAAAAATATTGGCCGAGTATGAGGCGTCTCAAGAAGAGAAGTTTCAAAGAATAGCGGAGTTAGAATTTATTTTTTATTTTTATTTATTTTACATTTGTTTACCGAGATAGTCTGACTGGACACAGGTCCATTGACAGCAGAGGCCCGGGGAGAAAAGTTCCACAATTAGATTAACATCAGCATGGTAATACAAACAATCATATAACAGTGATAACTGAGATAAGTACAGAGATAAAAAGTCTAATACAATCCAGTCTAAACAATAAATACATCAGCAGTAAGTGAGTACATTTACAAAGACAGAGAGTCTCATACATCAAAGCTTTAACACTGATTAGTGAGATAGGATAAAAGAATAAAAAAACATATGATTTGGCATGACATATTATACAATACAATTAAGAGTGTGGACAGAAAACCTGTGATTTTTTTCTTCTGTATCACAGAAACTGGAAGGAACAGAATACATCAACTGTATGAAAGCACAAACAAATAACTGAACTGGTATTTCAGAGTAGGATTTGTTAACTGAAAGAGCACAATGAGTGTATGCTCCAAGCCTGGCCATGAGAAAGCAGCCAAAATCTTTATTAGTAATGATGCAATCATACCAGCAGAAAGAGTTGATCCTGACAAAAAATGGCAAAAGGAAAAAAGTATTAAAAACTAAAGACATCACAGTGTTTGTAGAAAATGATTATTCAATGTACACCAGGCAGAAAAGAAACAAATGTATCCCAGCAATCAGAAATGTCGAGAGCCAAGTGTGAGATTCAAGCTGCTGTATTGAACCATCTTCAGAGTATTCTTCCTGGAGAATCAAAGGCATTATTTGATGCAGAACAGGTTAAGCAGGAAATAAAATTTATCCAATAAAAAGTGAGCCAGCAAGTAGAAGGGAACTCTGTTTCTCAATATTCTGAGAGTAGAGTTCACATAGACTTTCAGTGAAACGTTTTCCAATGTTCCAAAGGAAAATGCTTGAGAGACAAAAAGCGCAGGAGTTCACTGGAAGACTCGGGAGTACTTAGGAGTTGAACCAGGCTATGGTGTTGAGAGAGAAAGAAGAAGAGGAAGAAGACCAGTAAGACTGAAACTTGTGAATAATGGGAGATTAGAAAGCATCAATCTAATTTGCAAACAAAAGTGGCTGAAAAAAGATGGGACTTTTGTTGGCCTTGTGGGTGGACTTTAAAGCATGCACTGTGCACTTTATGTTATTCATATTTAAAAGGACTCTAAAGTGGGAAAAAGTAACTAAGTAAAACAATTTTTGTTCTTATTAGTGTTTGTGTAAAACATTTCATGATATAAATTACATACAGTAAAGCAGTGTTGTGTAGTGTGTCGGGAGTATTTTAAATGTGGTATTGAGTTTTCTGAGTGACTGTGTTAAAGATATTAAAGTAAATGAGTTTTCCTTTTTAGTTGTAATTAATATAAGCTAGCTTTACAGTATAACAAGAGAAGAAAATCTGGAAAAAGCAAGTTTAATCTTAATATACTGTTATCTTGGGATGCTGGGGTCGGGTGTAATGGTGCACTGATTATATGTAGAATTAAGGTACTTTCTTTTGTTTTAGAAAGGGTAAAAGTCTAGATTAATGCCCTTTGCTTAAGTTATAAACTAGTGTTTTGTAAGCAAGTAGGCTTTTTCAGAGCCAGGAAAAAAAGCTATATTTCTTACATCTGCAAAGATATTGGCTTGTTTTTTCCCCAAAATTTGTTCTGAGTGAAATTTACAAAGATTCTTTGCTGGGCATATGTCCACTGAGATGAGCTGTCTGCATGTGTAAGGAATCGATTTTGAGAGTTCTGAGCATTCTTTGCCAATGAAAATGCAAAATTTAAAGGTACAATGGCAAACAGTTCAGTGAAAAATAAAAGTCTGAAATTATGAAACATGAATAATCATGCTCCACTTAAAGAAATCCCAATCCCTCAGAGTCACACACTCCAGGGATCTAAACCTTGTCATCACAGTGAACAAAACATGCTGGAAGGATAGGTTCCTGACCCAGATACTACCCACACTCTGGAATAGACTGCCCATACATGTCAAGCAGAGCACTTCCTTGGCCCTCTTCAAAAGGAACCTTGATAATTGGATGGGAGAAATTGACCTCGGGATCACGTCAGTCGTCCTGCTAGACAGGGGTCCAGGGAAGTAAATATTGTGGGAAGAAATATCCAGGGAATTGTTATGGCTAGGCTTGTATAGGCCCTAGGGCCGATAGCCTAGTACCAACCTATGAACCTATGGGAAGTGAATAAAAGACAGCAGCCTTAATAATTTAATGCATTTAATAGAACAGTGTACAATTTAGTTTTATTTAAAGATAGCCAGTGCACTTTTTCTTGGGGCTAGAAGTTAAAGTTTTCTGAAAGCATACCAGTTGTTTTTCACATATGGGGGAATAGAGATAAGGAAAGAACAGGCAGCAATCAGTGCAAGTGGGAACGCAGGCTGTAGCATACATGTTACAATGGCTAACCTTAATTTTGCCTATGGGTGCAACTGTTGGCTTGAGGCAATTGTTCCTATCTATAGGGTTAAACTTCATTTTCGGAACATGTACATAGTTTTGTGTGTTTGCTCTATGTTAATATGGCATGGGAAAGCTCTGAATATGTAACGTTTTTTTTTTTTTGTGTGTGTTTTCATTAAAACAAAAAGTACTGAAAAATCTGATGCAAGTTCAAATGTAGATGAGAAGAAACTGCATAAAGGACCAGCCTGCCAAACATTAGTGTGTGCATGTAGCATAAGTCAGAAATACACATTCAAAAATGTCATGTACAATATGTGGGAAAAACAGCTTTTTATCACAATGGCTACATTACCCTTATTGTCTTGGAACCTAAATGGCCGTATAGGTATGGACAAAAAGGAGAGATTATTGAATTGAATTACATTAAGAAATGCAAAGTCCAAACAGTAATGATACAGGAGACATACCGAAAAAGATATGAGCATGTGAATTTGACAAAGAAAGGATTTCTGGATGGATATTCAAAAAATCAGGGATAAAGGAAAAGGGGGGTAGTTATACTAATTGCTAGAGGGGCTCCAATACTGACAGAAAAAAAGACAATGGCAGATTTGTGGCAATAAGGGGCTATTGGTAAGGGAGGAGGATTACAATGGCATGTATTTTATACAGTGGATATAAAACACTTTTTATATCCATTGTATAAAATACCACAAATGTGACCTTGTAAATGAAGTGATGGTTGAAGTTATTAACAAATGGGAAAGAGGCCACTTCAAAGCTATTTTGGATCAGAATTCTGGTGGTTTGACGGAGTTTATCCAACCCAATGATGTGGCTAACACACAGACAACCAGTGTGAGTTTAGACATGGATGCAGGTGTAATTGACAATAACAACTTAGAAAGAATACATTTTCGCTCTGCATTTATTACATCTTATAGAAGGTTCAGCATGCAGATTGCTGACACTTCGTATAAAAATTGGGTGATAATAACCACATGTAATGATATTGGACAATGTGTAGGCGAAAAATCCACTATTGTGTATAGGAAAGGCCAGTGTTTAAAGAATATGTTTGAGTCTCATCCTAGGGGACTGTTAATGGGCCATAAGAGGGAAATGTGGTGCTTGTAACTATTGTGCATATATACTAGAGAGGTCATCCTTTGATATAAATGGTGTCACAGTTAAATTGAATAAGAAGTGTTCATGTGAAACAGATAAAGTGGTGTACTGTGCCTTCTGCACAGTTTGCCCCGTTTTTATATAGGGAAAACTGAAAGAAAGCTAAAGTGTCAGATTTATGAACACCTTAGGGAAATTAGACTTAAGAAGACACTAATGGAATGGCCAAACACTGTAACGATTTTGATGGGCATAATTTCAAATTTACTGTTATAGACACATTTGAGGTTGATTTGAGGGGGGTAACTCTGGACCTTACAACTAGAAAGACGATAGGCCTTATGGCAATTGAGAACTAATGCTACCCATTGGCCAGGGATTAATGAGGCCTTCTCTATATCTTGTTTTTTGAAACTAAAATCACTGGAAAGGTGAGATTATGACCTAGGGTATATGTACATAGCCTGCTATCTTTTTTATATACTGACAGTGACTATAATATGACAATATTGTTTACACCCATTTTTAAATAAAATATATATTTATTTTAATGTGTGTGTGTGTATGTATGGTTCCACTTTAAATCATCGAATGTTCAGAACATCGACGTTCTGATCATCAAAACCAGAACATCGATGTTCAGAACATCGAAGGTTTAAAGTGGAAGTGCCAGGTAAGTGAAAGTGTAGAATTCTGGCTGTGTATGCAGGGCAGCAAGGTGCCCTGCATGTTGTGTGTGTGTGTGTGTGTGTGTGTGTGTGTGTGTGTGTGTGTGTGTGTGTGTGTGTGTGTGCCATCTGAGTGTTGGCATTGCAGGTAGGGTATGGGAAATCTCCCGTTTAGCACTACCGCATATAGTGGTAAACAGGAGATTTCCCTTACCCCACTGTAGTGCAATCTCGGAGTTGTAATATTAAAGTAGGGGGGGTGTAGCCCCCCACATGGGGGTGCAGGGGGCGGAGCCCCCCTACATAACAGTTTTTGCAAGGTTTTTGGTGGTTGTGTGGTTCATTTTGAATCTTCGATGTTCTGAACATCGATGTTCTGGTCTCGATGATTAGAACGTCAATGCTCTGAACATTCGATGATTGAAAGTGAATCCGTATGCGTGTGTGTGTGTGTGTGTGTGTGTGTGTGTGTGTGTGTGTATATATATATATATATATATATATATATATATATATAGATAGATAGATACAATACTTATAATTTAAATATGCTTTAGTATTACATGGTTTTATGTCATTTTATAATATGTACTTTTTTGAATGCTATTTTACTATTTGATATAATGTGCTTCCTGTTCCCGTATGGTTGATTGGTTGTTTAATGTTGAAGGGGTTGGTAGTCTACTATTTAAATGAAACTTCCTGGTAGTTATTTTATCTTGATAAAGTCTCTGAATGGTCAGAGACGAAAGTGCTTGTGATACTGTTATTATTATTTATTGTTTTGACCTTCTAGTGTTAATAAACCTTTTTGACTTGTTAGATTCTCGACTGGACTGTGTCCTGGAGCTCCTGCTAAATTTTGATTAAGAATGGAACTTTATTTGTAACAGGGCGGCTGTATCTCGGGATCATACAGGAGAACATATTACAAAAGAATGTACATTTCTGAAGAAATTTATGAAAAGATTTGGTAAGAAAGACAGGAATTCAGTGGTAGGAACTCAGACAGAATTTGACATATTTTTCTACAAGGTACAATAACTGAGTTAGATTAGACAGAAATGATAATACACTGGAACATTTGCATTTGATTGAAGGTTTCAATACACATTCAATAACTAGTTCAGATAATGTACCAATATAAACCAAGATAAAAATGCAAATAAATGAAGAAAAAAATAAGACAAAGGTGTTTTCCTACCTACCTGTTAAAAGGAGTTTAAGGAATACATAGTGGAAATTATTCCAGAATTATTGGGAAGATAGAAATATCTTCAGAAGTTATAGCTAGTGAGTGGGATAAAATAAAAATGAAATTTAAAACAGGGTAGAAAAACAGAAAGAGATATGGTTAAGAAGTAACAGGACTTACTTAGAAGGGCCAACAAAGGTTAATGTACTGCAGAATAAAAAGGAACTCACAGAGCACGAAGAGGAGAAAACGCTGAGTGCTAAAGAGAAAATAAAGGAGTACCTGGATAATATGCACGAGTTTAGAAAGATTGTTGTTAATTAACTAGAAAATAGAAAGGGTTGTTGCCAAATTTAGGGAACCTATAACAACAAAAAACATATAAAAATAAAAAAATAACCAGAGATCCTGTAGAGGTATTAGAGATATTTTGGAAATTTTATGAAAATTTGTGTAAAGAAGAGAAACGTGGAAATCAAGAATTGGCACATATGGAAATTTTATGAAAGATTTAATTATGCCAAGGTTAGAAGTAATTGAGGCTCAACAATTAACAATTAAGACAGGAGGGGATGAGATATCAATCTTGAAGAAATTTTTCAGGAATAGATGGTATTGCTAGAGAAGTTTGGAAGTTAGGAGATACGAAAGTGATAAAGACCCGGAAAGATCTGATAAGTTGCTTCTACTGGTGTTATCACCTAGTAATAGACTTGTCTGCTCTATATTGTTGCCAGTTTTGCACAGTTTGTTTTCGGTCTGTGTAATTTTCTTGGGCTTTTGACACACTGTTTTTGTCTTATACGAATGTTATTTCATATAATGTGAATGCCGCGGTAGCATGGCGGTGGAGTTGTTACCTCACAGCAAGAGGTTCTCCCGTTCGATTCTCGGCTTGGCTTGGGAGTGCCTTCTGTGTGGAGTCTGCATTTCCTCCCCGCGGTTGGGTAGCGTTCAAAAGACATGCGTGCGTAAATGGGCGTGCCTTCGTTGAAGGTTGGGCGTCGAGCTGGCACCTCGGCATTTCATAAAAATCTACTGCCAATCATTAGCAGACCGGAGTTCTGCTGTGGCGACCCCTTACCCCGGGAAAAAGCCGAAAGACAAACAACAACATTTCATATAATGTGAATGTCATTTCATAAAATCTGTCATTCATACTTCTCAGTTTCTTAGCACAGGAAATCTTGACAAAGCCTAAAAAAATTGGTTGCCAAAGACTCAAAAATAGAGACAGATTTTAAAGATTGCTTTATAAACCTAGAAAGTTGCTAGAACAACAGGATTTGTGTTAGCATGTATTTTGTGGAATCAAATACCTTGCCTTGTATGGGGCATACAACTCCATGGCTTTCCAAAAGCTCACTAAAACTCCATCTTTATATGCAAGCCTGTCTCAATCTAAACATAAATGTCATTTTTAGTTCTTTTAATTCATGTTAAACATTTATTTTTTCTAACTTACTAAAGTAGTTGCGTAGAATTTCAAGAGGTTCACCTGTTTTTTTTTTTTTTTTAATGTTCACTGTATAATGCTGGTACTGGCCACTCAAATACTGAGATAGACAGAGTAAATAAATTATATAGATAGAAACTGAAAATATTATGTGGTTTAGGAAGGAACTGAATCACTAGCAATACAGAAAAATAATTTAAAAAAACACGGATGTAACTTAGCCTTATGCAACTGAGCTTCCCCATAAGTGGCTGTTCTTTACCAAAGTTGTACCCTGCATAACAGCCTAAAAACATTTTAACCACAGAACACTGAAAAAGCTCGTCAATATTAGCAATTATTTCTAGCTTAAGCAACATAAAAAATCAAGAGATGCTATGATCTATTAATCAAATAGCAGAGCTCCAAACTGGACTCTCATGCTCAGATAAAAATATAATTTATTGGTGAGAAGTTTCACTAGTGCAGGTATTTTGAGCATACTGGAGTAAATCATGTTAATGACAAGCTGGAAGCAGGTGAACAGCATCACTTAAGTGACAATATTACTGTTGAAGCTTCCTGATACTTCAGAACTTTACTGTACATCTGTTGATCCTCATTACATTTGCAATTCAGTTCCACATTTTAAGTTGTATGCTGGTAAACAATGCAAGCGAACTAGGACAAGCTCAAAAAAAAAGTGGGGAGAATGAAAACAGAAGCTAGGATTCAGTAATGCATCACATACTGCACAGCAGCAAAATTGCTCATTGCATTATGCCACGGCAATTCAGAGACTGCTATAGAGCTACAAGGAGGCTCAGGTTCACAGTGTTATACTGGTCTCACTGAAGGCAGCATGCAAATGCAGCACACCAGGGGCATGGCTAGTGCTAATTAGCCACGTGAGCACCCCCAAAAGTTTTCAACAGAAATCAAAATAGCTCAGTAGAGTAATTCAAAGAATATCTATGTCACACTATTTGGGGAAGAAAGTAAAAACAGGCTAGCTGGAGTATAACCATTCAGTCTCCTGGAAGAAGCAGGGCTGCTAGCTCCATGGCTATACATACTATAAAGCCTCACGTGTTTGTGTGTACCTCTCTCTCTTTTGCATGTGCTTGTGTGTGTGTGTGTGTGTGTGTGTGTGTGTGTGTGTGTGTGTGTGTGTGTGTGTGTGTGTGAGAATGTCTATATATACACGTGTGCATGTATGTTACATGGGTCACTACAGGGAACACTATCATAATCATTCAGTGTTTGACTCAGAGACATGAAAAGGAGCCACTAATGAGCTGTTCCCCATGTGACCTTATCACGTCTTTGAACAGCATTATGTTGACACTGTACTATGGGGCATTGTCACATTAATCACACAGCACTGGTAGCTATATGCTTTCTGAATCTCAGAGTTTCAAAACCTCATACAAATCTGAACCGTGAGTTTAAAAAGCAGTTTGAAATTATTTACTACCTGCTGCTGCCTCAGCATTTGGTATTCATGGAGAAATAACCAAGTTTAAAATGACTTACACAACCAGTGACTTTGTTATTAACTCATAAATATTCCCACTAATTACATTAATACTTCACGTGCATTCCTCTCTCTCTCTCTCTCTCTCTCATATTTTAAATTAGATGTAAACTTTATTAAATTTATCAGATACTTCCAGTCAACTTCATCACTGGAATCATATGGTTGAAACAGCTGTGATTCCAAGCCATGCTAAATAAAATCCTTATACTACCAGTGGATGAAATAGGGGTGGTTAAGTACACAATGGTTTAAAAAAAATCATTTTCTCAATACTTACTTTTGACACAAACTGCTATTTCTCATCTGTAAGATGTTCCATAATTCTTTGTATAACTTTTACTAAGTTTGTCCTATATTCCGCATGCAAAGAAATCAGCAACATTTAATTACATAAACACAAGGAGAGTTGTATTTAATTTTTCATTGTTAATAACTTAATTGCATACTATACATTTTCCACAAAGATATGTACCTCTCCTTTACTCACTTCCTCATATGACGACATCAACAGAACAAACAGGCACGTGTTTCCAAATGAGTGGAGCACTATAGGTACCTAATATTAATGTCTCAGCATTCAATTACACTTATCCAATGCACTATTCCTATCCATTCTTCTATACCAGAAAGCAGCTACAGAGTGTTAAACACCAACCCTTCCCTCCAGGGAGAATAAATGCTCTTCAGACTCAATACTCTGCTACTTCAGGTCACAATTCAAACAAAATTCAGAGGAACAGATACTGGAATCCCTTACTCTGCATAATAGGCCAGCTCAATACCTGAAAGATTTTTTCATGATTTGCATGAATGTATTTCCACTGTTCCAAATGTAAGCCACCTTTCATCAGTTTTTATATAATGCCTGCAAGTGACTATGTATGATCACACCTTTGGTAATTAATGATCACTCCTTTGTATAAAACTGAAGACAGTGGCATGTTACTTAAGTAATTAAGCCGATCTTTATAAACTATTTTTCAACAAAAAAGGACTATACTTTTGTTACTGTTTTTTTAAATTGAGTTGATTTATTTGATTTAATTGGGCGGCGCAGTGGTGCAGCGGTTAATGCTGTCACCTCACAGCAAGAGGTTCTCCGGTTCGATTCTCGGCTGGGGTGCCTTCTGTGTGGAGTTTGCATGTTCTCCCTGCGTTCGCGTGGGTTTCCTCCGGGTACTCCGGTTTCCTCCCACATTCTAAAGACATGCTTCTGGAGCATTGCTCCCCGGGCCTCCGCTGAAAACAGGATCTGTGGAACCTAGTCGGACATTCCCGGTCAACAAATGTTAAATAAATAAAATAAAATAAATTTAGGCTAAGTAATTCCTTCTGCATTTGAAACTAGTTACATTCTTTTTCCACTATTAATATTCATTCTGTTAATGTACCCTATACTTAAGTAAACATCCTATTATAAATCTATGTATTTTATCTGTATTTACTTATTAAAAAATAAGTAAGTTAGCAGATTCAGGGCATAAAATAGGAAAACAACTACAATTTGCATTTATATCAATTAATATACAACATTAAGCACAGCAGCATTAATGATAACTGAAATAAAAAAAATAAGTTTATCTGTTTCCAGATAGCTACTGTTACCACAGCTGTGCCAGGTGTATGAAATGGGTATTTGGATAAAGACTAACCTATAGATTTTGTTTTTAGCTTATTTGCTACTGCACATTGGGATGCAACGGTATTAATCAAATAGAAAATTACTAGACAGAGATACGTAGCGAGTTAGGATAAATGATGTTAAAGATTACACCTTTAAGAAACACTTCCAATTAATGCTAAGTGAGAAATGAATGAGGACTCTGGCAATGCTGGAGCCTGGTGGGATAAGAATGTGAGCAGCCAATACTAAGTCTCCTTCCTTGAATGGTAGATGTGGCTTCTGCACATGACGACAGCTCTCGCTGGTGGGGAGAGGTGGCTGATCTGAATGCTATGGGCAGGCAACCAAACATTAGAAAGTGGCTGGTAGAATAGACCTCTTGTGCAGTAATACATATTATGCCATTCTGCCCTCCCCTACCATCACAAAAAACATCTCCCTGGCCACACATTTGATGTCCTCCCAATCAACTATTACCATTCCTTGCCTGTGAGTTGACTCTGAGGAGCCAATAAGAATGTTAACTCTCTGGAGTGTGAAGGCCCACCTGCCAAAAGGGATATAACAGAAACTTGCCACTTCCATGCAGCAAGCTCAAATGAGTCAATGGGGAGCCTGGGAACAGAAAACCAGTAGTGGTACAGGGCCAAAATAATAAGTAAATACATCTGCAAGGAATTCAAGTGATTACTTGAGAAGTAGAGTGTTCCATGAAACTGGTTTAATAACATCTTTAAGAGATGGTACAGACAGTACATGGTTTAATAACATCTTTAAGAGATGGTACAGACAGTACATTTTGGTCAAAAGATGAGGAACAAAGTAACTGCATAAAGGTGAAAAAACAGGGAATGCACACAACAGAAGGAGAAAAATTTAGGAAATCAAGCCATCACGTAAAAATCTACCGCCAATCATTAGCGGACCGGAGTTCCGCTGTGGCGACCCCTAACCAGGAAAAGCCGAAAGACACAGCAACTAAGGACATGAAAACACTGCCTCTGGCTAGAACAGGCTTCCATCATGCAAGGTAGGGAATAGTACAGTGAATATGTAGGGTAAAAGCTAACTGAATCTTCTAATTCTAACGCTAACTGTGATAAAATGAAGGCGGTAAAAGAGAAATAAGCCATGAGGGCTGACGCCTAATAGGTGAATAATACTCTAAATGGGGAAGGAACGCCACTTTTCCCAAGTTAGCTCTAGCCACAGGAGTCAAAGGCCTTCTTATTCTTACTAAGTGCAGCATCTTCTTGCTCATTATTTTGATTTGGAGTTAATTAAAGTTATGTGTGGGTGAACATGGGATTAAGTGATGTACTATGTTTACAAACAGAAGCAAATTATAAAGAGGACTGAGGTTATGTTTTGAGAGTTTGTAAATCAGATTTGTGGTGGAGAGAAGCAATACAGGATTTAGTGCTCTTGTCATTTTACTGTTATGCTTTACACCCATAAAATGGCAGCACTTTTATGGATCCTAACTGACTAATTGTAACTGCAACCACTCCTTCAGTGCCTCCTTCCATCATCTCTGGAGTTTGTTTTGTAAATGCAGGATGAACTACTTAGAAGAATTAGCAAGTACTGTAAAATGTGTGTGCTCCAGAAACATGTTCTGCCCTGGGCAGGTGGGGCTACATTTTGGAAGGTGGCACAATTTGCTGTACAGTTTCAAAAATCCTGGCCACACTCCTGGTTCACAAGTGAACTTGACTCACAAAACCCCTTCTGCCTCTTAACTGTATACATAGCTCCATCCCTAGAACATTACAATTGAATAACTGTATTCTGGGTCATAAAGCAAAAACTTATAACTTCATAATAAAAAAAAAAAAGAATCTTCTCAGGAAAAGGATGTTAAAACTAACCAGTCACAGACATAGATCTCTGGCTGTTTATCAAGCTCGTCTTCAGTGGCTCCTTCTGCAAGAAGATTAATCAGCTGCTCTTTTGAGCACCACCTGTAAAAATTAGAAAAATGATTATGTATTCAGCAAGTCATAATACGGCACTGATGACTGCAATGCCACAACACTTTTTTCAAAAGATTAAACCGCATTTTATTTTTAACAATCTTTTAAACATTTTTCTAATACAGCATTAAGACCAAAACATCAACAATGAAAAAGTAAAGTTTTAAAATAAATATATAGCCCATAATGTCTGGACCTGTTCCGTGACTGTTATGCACAGAAACTGCCCACTGAGAACAGGCAAAATAATAGAACTAAAGGATAGTATGGGGTGTTCAGGAGCCACAATCCCGCTAACTCAAAAAAGATTCCTCTCTCAGTTGTGAATTTGGACAGCTTAACCTTCAAAGTAATCCCAGACTAAAGTCCAGACAGTACTTAGGAAGTAGAAGAGATAACCCTAGAATTACAATGAAACATTCTCTTTCTGTTAAAGGGGGGGGGGGGCTAAAAACGGAAAATGATCCATTCACGGAGGGAAAGGATTTGTTTCCTCTTAAGGATAACATTATCTGAAGACAAAGAGGCCTGGCCAATCAGCTATCCCTCCTTGAACCTTGAAATATTTCCAGAAAGCTGCAGCTGATCCAGTCCTCAAAAGGAAGACAACTTCACATGCCATTCAATGCAAAAACATGCAGAGAATGCAGCCTCAGCCACTTCATCAGAAAATGCAAATTACAAAAGGCTACCTGGGAACCCACAAGTGACATCATGCACACCATCTGGCTACAGCTTTCGTTATTCCAGACTCTGACATCCATGAGCCTAACCAGAGCCAATTCTTCAAGAATAGACTGGAATTTAGAGAGATGAGGTGCACAACTGAGAGACCCTTAGTCTCATTGTGGTAAAGTACACCCTCTTGCCACTCAGATATGGCAACGAACACCTTCTTGTCACAGCCATCCAAAGCTCTAGAACCCTTCTCGGGCAACAGGTAGGAAACACTGGTATGAGACCAACAATGGCTTTAAAACACCACATAGAAGTCAGCTTAAGGATCTTACAAAGTAAATTGTTCTATATTGCTGCGGCCCTATACTGACTGCCACCATTTCTGGGGCCACATGTAGTTGAGCAGGGGCTAGAATTAAGAAGCAGAATACCAGGGTGTCAAATGACATTTTACCTGTGGAAGTACCCAGAAAAGGAGAGGAGATGAAGACCAAAAGTATGCTAGATCTCTGGAGCCACTAGGAATTCTAAACCAAGAGGCCACCCAAGGAGTTGAGTAGTAGGAGTGGAAGCGCTCATTCTACTTGTCCATCTGAAAGACAAAAGCTTTCAAAACCAACTGTGAGGGATCTCCATGATATTCTACTACTACAACAAGGAAGCATAAGGACATAACACTCAAGTGCTGGGTATGGGCAGAGCAGGAATCACTCATGGCCTTTTACATAGCAGAGAGGCAGCAAGAAAGAAAAAGGGGCCTGTGCTGAGCCTGGCACTGTCATCACTACAAAGTACCTATCCATGACATCCCACATCCATAGCATAGGCTCCACCCAACAAATAAACAGTGTTTGCAATCTCACATCTGGGCTAAAGACACTGATGCAGACTCATAGGTTCATAGGTTCATAGTTCAGTACTAAGCTAACTGCCCTTGCGAGCCATTTTAAGCCTAGCCAATTACCCCTTGTGAGACTCAAACCCTGCACCTTGTGTTTGTAAGGCAAACACCTTAGCCATTAAGTCACCCTCCCAACCATCACTCAATAACCTCTCCTCAACTAAGACTAACCAATACCAAAAGGAGAAGCCTCAGCCCCATGTATACCACATCTGTAAAAGGTCAGTTGGGGAGGGGGGGGCAGCTCCAAGACTAGAGTCCAAGGTGATCAATATCAAATAATACACTCTGCAAGCACCCTGGAATCATCACAACCTAGATGGAAACCAAGAGAGCATCTGTCCTAGATCTCTGGTCTGCTTTAGCCATGCTAGCCAGGAAGAGCTCAAGTATCTACTAACAGGAGACAATCTTCACTACCATAAGGCATGTAAGAATGCATAACATTTGGACTCTCTTTTAGAATCTTGGGCCACAAGATGAATTTCCCCCTAGCAGTCCCAGGGGGAGCTTCCTTCCATCATCTGTAGCACAATATAGATGGAGTTTCAAAATCCAAAAAGAATTTAGATGGCTATGAGTGCAGGAGCATGGCCAATAACAGTAACAGACAATAAACACTGGCAATCATGTAGATGAGCACATTTATGCAGTCAACACATTAACTTATATTATACAACGACCCCCCCATTAATATTCCAAAATGTGCATGCTGATTGGTCAGCGTGCACGTTGTAAATCAAAGACTTAGAACAAGTCTTTTTTTTTTTTTTTTGTTACAACAACGGAGAACGCAAGATCTCCGTTGTTTTTTAGAAACTGTCTCGCTATATTAAAGGAGTTTAACATAGCGAGACAGCTTTAAAAAAAGCAACGGACATTCTCCATTGCTTTTTTAAAGCTGTCTCACTATGTTAAACTCCTTTAACATAGCGAGACACTTTGTAAAAAACAACGGAGATCTTGCTTTCTCAGTTGCTTCCACCCACAGCTCTGATGTACTGCGTAGGCATACGCATGCGCAGTACATCAGAACTGCTGCAGAATACCAGACAGCTGTGGATGGGCAGCACGGAGGCATTATACAATGCCATTATTTAAGAAAAGTAATTATTTTTTTCCTTAAATAATGTCATTCTATAATAGCAATAACCCACTTCTGGGTGTGGGTAATGCTGGATTTACCCACGGTTGTCTTTGTTTGGCCACTCGGGCTTTGCCCTCATGACCAAACCACACCAACTGTGGGTAAATCCAGCATTACCCACACCCAGGCATGGGTTATTGCTTAAATATAAATCATCATAGGTGTGTGCTCTTCCATGAGAATGTGAAGTTACAAACAAGATGCTGAGTAGCTAAACGTATGAATCGATAAAGGACATAAGCATCCTGGTGGCATAAAGGGATAAAGACATACCTATGACCCAGCCAATCTGGGTTTGAGTAGTGGCTTTGGCTACTGACAAGAACAGCACTAAAAACAGTGGATAGTTGGGATACACATGCTCTGTGGCTACTTAATACAATGATGGCAGCTCTTATGTTTGCATGTGAAGAAACCTGCATATGTGGACATGGTGGGAGCACAGGCAGGCCTCATGGTGACAGGGTGGGCACACATTACATAAACACAAAAATGCTTACAAAAATGTTTACCTAATAACCTGCAATGCCTGTGAGAATGACGGCAGTTACATACACAAGACCTTCCTGAGTGGATCCGGAGGCTGAGTTTTCACCATCAGGGAACCAGGGCTGGCATACTATTATGGAGGTTTGATAGCTACAGGCTAGGAGGCAAAAAGATACAGAAAACAGGATATAACAATGAGGATTTTGATATTAGATCAAGTATATCTGACTTCAAAGTCCACCTCAGGTGAATAACTGATGGTGAAACCCTAAAGAGTATCAACAATAATGTTTGGTACAGGTGAGAATAGGTGACTTCAAACCAAGGGTTGAATGATTCTCTGTCCTTTTTGAAAACAGAAGCAAGCATGCCCTATCAGGTTTTGCTCACTTGCTATCATCCTTGTACGACAAAACATTTTTCACTCATCAAAAGTAGACTATGTGGAACTTGGTGCACTTGCCTAACAAGAGAAATGAAAAAGTAGAGTTGTATACACTTAGCATAAATGTAGATGTTCGAGTGTATTCACTGTTGCAGCCCTTACAAAATGGGTTAACCGGCTCCCGGTAGCCCTCAGTCGGCCATAATACCAAAGTCCTTGGTATATGACGTCGGCTGCCTTCGGTTTAAGCCTGATGTCAGGACGTCAAGTACAAAAGAAGGCAGCCAACGCCATTTCCTCAGTTTTTCTTGCCTTAACTGTCAGGAGCTCATCGCAAAAAAATTAGACCAGGAAAATAAAAATCCAGTCTGTGCCCTAGGGAAAAAGGGGGATGGAAGGGGGGGGGGGACCAGGACTGCAACAGTGAATACACTCGAACAACTACATTTATGGTAAGTGTACACAACTGTGCTATGTTCATCGTGTTTCACTGTTGCAGTCCTTACAAAATGGGTTGATTCCCAAAGCCCAGGAAAAACATAAAAGGGAGGAGGAACACGCACTTTTAAGGGTTGGTAAGGATGTCCTGCAACACTGCAGTGGCAAAACCAGCCCTGGACTAAGAAAACAAGGGTAAATTGTAATGTTTAGTGAAAGCGTGGACAGAAGTCCAGGTAGCTGCTTCCAGGATGTCCCTAGTAGGTACACCTCTTAAAAAAGCTGCTGAGGTAGAAGCTGCTCTAGTAGAATGGGTCCTAATACTCTGTGGAGGAACCTTGCCATGCTGTAAGTAACAAAACTGAATACAATGAGCAATCCACTTAGAAATTTTCTGCTTTGAAATAGCTTTGCCCTGAGCTCCAGGAGCAAAACTGACCAACAACTGATCTGATTTTCGAAAAGGTTTAGTCCTGTCCAGGTAAAATCTAAGCTGTCTATGCAGATCCAGGAAATGCAGTAACCTTTCTCCTTTATTCTGAGGATTAGGAAAGAAGGTAGGCAGGTGGATAGGCAGGTTAAGAGTCAGGCAAGAAACCACTTTAGTAATAAAAGAGGGATTAGTTCTAAGAGAAACCCGATACACATGGAAGATGATAAAAGGCTCCACTGCCATTAAGGCCTGCAGCTCAGAAACTCTCGTAGCTGAATTAATAGCCAGGAGAAAGGCAGTTTTCCAGGAGGGAAACTTCAAATCTGTTGAGGCAGCTGGTTCAAAAGGAGGCAGAGTAAGTTTCTCAAGAACAAAATTAAGATCCCAAGCAGGAGTAGGTGCCCTTCTGGGAGGCTTTAAATTGCTAGCTCCCCTAAAGAACCTTTTCATCAAGGGATGAGAGAAAATGGGTTGCTCAAAGGAACAATGAGCAGAAATAGCTGAAGCATGAATCTTGACAGAAGAAAAGGAAAGTCCACCATTAAGCAAGCCTGAGAGATATTCAAGAATAAGAGGAAGAGTAGGCTGAGAAGGGTCTTCCCCTCTAGTCTGCATCCAAATGGAGAATCTTTTCCACTTATCTGTGTAAGATTTCCTAGTGCTAGGCCTCCTGGCTTCACGAAGGACTTCAACCACCTGTTGGGAAAGGTTTAAATTATGAGCCAGGCTGCCAAATGCAGAGTCTGAAGATAAGGATGCAGAATTTTCCCCCCTCCTGGACCAAGAGATCTGGTACCAGGGAAAGATGCCAAGACTGAGACTGGGAGAGACTGCGAAGTAGTGGATACCGATGTTGCCTGGGCCAGTCTGGAGCTATGAGGATGGCCCTTGGTTTTTTTGTCCCTTACCTTTAACAGCACTCTGGGAAGAAGAGGGAATGCATAGATCAAAAGCTGTGTCCAGGAGAAGGACAGAGCATCCACTTTCCAAGCTTTGTTGTGATGATCCCTGGTGCAAAAGGTTGGAAGAAGGTGGTTGGTCGGAGATGAGAAGAGATCCACATGGGGAGTGCCCCAACACTGAATTATGTGATAGAAGATGGTCTTGTTTAGTTGCCGTGAGGATCCAGGACCTGCCTGCTCAACCAATCTGCCAAGGTGTTGAGCATTCCTGGAGGAAACTGAGCAATCAGATGATTGCCCATGGAAGCTGCCATGGACCAAAGTATCATGCTTTGTCTGTACAGGGGGTAAGAGTGAGTCCCTCCCTGCTTGTTGATGTACCACATGATTGTGGTGTTGTCTGTCCTGACTAGAAGAGTACTAAGAGTGAGAAGATGCTTAAAAGCCATCAAGGCTTGCTGGACTGCCATCAATTCCTTCAGATGTATGTGCAAATGAACCTGTTGATAGTTCCAAGTCCCCTGAATGCATCTGCCCTCTAGATGAGCTCCCCAAGCATAGTCCGAGGCATCTGTGGTGAGAGTCTGGCTGGCAGGAGATGGACAGAAAGGCAGGCCTGTGTTCTGTGCACAGGCCGTCGCCCACCAAAGGAACTCCATCTGCAAGCAGGTAATCAGAGGAAGAATCAAGTCTAAATCCCGAGTGTGTTGACACCAAAGGTTTTTGAGGCACCACTGAATTTTCCTCATGCAGTCTTGCATATAGAATCATCAGAATACATGAAGCCATGAATCCCAGGGCTTGCAGGAATTGCCTTGTAGAGAGCTTGGCCATGCTTGCCAAATTCTTGAAGTAATTCGAAAGATCCATTTGTTTCTCTTGAGGGAGGGATACCATCTGGGCCGCTATGTTCAGACTCGCTCCCAGGAATACAATCTCTCTGGTGGGTACTTTTCATTGATAGTGTAGCCCAAAGAGGTGAGAAGGTTCTTCACAAAGTCCAAATTCTTTAGAAGTTGCTCTGGAGAGTTTGCTTGAATAAGACAATCATCCAAGTAAGGGTAAATCTGAATGTTTCTTTGTCTGCAATAAGCAATGACTGGAGCCAAGCATTTTGTAAAAACTCTGGGAGCAGTAGATAAGCTAAAGGGCAGTGCAGAGAACTGGAAGTGCCTGTTCCCCACCCTGAAGCGAAGGAACTGCCTGCAGCTTCCCCTTATTGGGATGTGCAGATAAGCTTCTTTGAGAGCCAAAGTCCCCAGCCAGGAATACTTGGCCAGCATTGGCAGCAACTGCTGAAGAGTGAGCATTTTGAACTTGGGAATCACCAGAAAAGTGTTTAGAATGGACAAATCCAGAATAGGGAGCCAGGTGCCCCCTTTTTTGGGAACCAGGAAAAGTCTTGAGTAGAAACCCTGGCCTATCTGTAGTGTAGGAACTGACCCTATTGCTCCCAGGTTTAGCAAAGAAGAAACTTGTTTTTCTGCTTCTGCCCTTTGAAGAGGGGGGATATCTGGGCACCCCTGGTGAACTGGGAAGGTGTGAAAGGAGAACTTGTAGCCTTAGGATACTATTTTGAGCACCCATTTGTTGTCTGTGATGGGTGTACCAGACATCTGCAAAAATGGCTAACCTTCCCCCCAAAGGAAATCCTAGACCGGCAGAGGCAGGCAGAGAAAGGCCAGAGTCATTGGGAATGCTTGCTTGGGGAAGTTTGCTTAGAACTCCCCAATTTTGAGGAGGAAGACTACCAGTGCTTAGCCTTTTGAGGGGTGGAAGTCGGTCCCCTAGAAGACCTGTAACCCCTAGGCCTAGTGCGACCCTGTTTACTAGGGTCAGGAAAAGTCCAATTCTTAGAAGGGTAATGTCTACTAAAATGAGGAGGCTGAACTTGCAGAACGTCCTTAACAGTTTGCATTGATTTGGCCTTATCCTCCAACTTTTTCAACACCTCTTCTGCTTTGCTACCAAAAAGATTGTCTTTGTGCAAAGGTACATCCAGTAACTTAGATTTGACAGGTTCAGAAAGAGGCTATTCCCTGAGCCAAGCATGTCTTCTAATAACAGAACCAGTGGCTACTGCCCTGCAAGAAGCCTCCAAAGTGTCACAACCACAATGTAGAGAATGTTTAGTGACAAGAGTGGCAGAATTCAATAAATCTTGCATCTCCTTACTCTCCATCAGGGAAGGAACACCAGCAGCCTCAATGGCCTCCAAAGTATGCTGCTGAAACTTAAGCATATGAAAAAGACAATTAACACACCTAATAGCCAGGGTGGAAGAAGTATAGAACTTTTTACCCCACCGATCCAAGGCCCTAGATTCCCTGTCAAAAGGAACAGGATTTTTTGCAACCGTGGCTTTACCACCCTTAGAGCCCTGAGAAATAATCTCTGGATCCGCAGTAGGATTCTTGAAAAGAAACTGATGAGAATCAGGAACTCTACAATACCTGTCAGGCTTTCTGGGGGCAGGAGGAACAGAATTAGGAGTCAAAGAATTCTCTATGAAAACATCATCAACAACTTCCAAAACCAGAGGGATAGCTAAAGGCTTATGCTGTGGCAAATCCAATAATTCCCTAATCCATTTCTTAGACTGAGGGTAGTCCTGACTTTCCCATTTGAAATGCTCCTTGAGAGTATTCAGAGTATCTCCAAAAGAGAAATCTTCTGGAGGGGAGGCAGAAGGGATGGAGTCTTCTGCATCAGAATCCTCAAAACCAGAAAAAAAGTTGAGTTTCCCTCTCCATCAACAGAAGTGCTGGAAACCTCAGAGTCTGAGGCAGACAAAACCTATGGGGACAATTCCCTAGCCCTCTTAGAGGGAGGTGGCTGAGAGCCCCTGATAAGGGTCAAGAGATCACTAGCCATCTTAATCATCTGAGACTGAGGCATTTAAGGGGAGGCCGGTGCCTGCTTTGGAGGACATTTTCGGCTGGGAGGCCTGCTAAAAAGCCGGAGGGACTCAGGAGGCCTAGCCATCGCAGAAGTCTGAGCCAAGGTCGTCGTTCTGGATCTGGTCTCCGGGTGGAGAAATGAGGCCTTAGAAGCTGGCACCTGCTTAGCTGCTCCAGATCCATCAGAGGCGGTGATTGGTGGAGGGTCCGTAAAGAAAGTGGAAGCCTGCGAAATGGAGGACTCAGAAAAGGTCTCCGCAGACACCAGTTGCTGAACATCCACGGACTGCAGGGTAAATGAAAGCACCGCACTGACTACCGCTGGGCTGACAACCAACTTAACAGGGACGTCGTTGGCTAATTTGACCCTATGCCTGTAGCGGTCCTTATCCTTGCGCTTCTTAGGCACATCTGAAGTCGGGAGACCAGAAGATGCCATAACGATGAACTTAGGCCAAACACCAAAATGCTTGAACAAGATCCTAGCTCTATGGCGAATGGTACGTGGGTTGAAAGAAGCACACAGAACACAATTAGGGATGTTGTGCTCAAGGCCCAAACAAGTGATACAATAGGAGTGAAAATCACGGTGCGGAATCTGTTTTCCAAAGGCAAGACAGTTATTAACTTTCTCTGACATTCATTAAAGCAAAAAAAGAGGATCCCCAATGGGGTACTTATCTGAGGATGTCTTCAACTAAGCAGTCGGAATACAAAAAGAAGGTACTCAGCCGACTGGCACTCGTGCAAAAAGCTTCTGTTTCGGGCTCTGCGGCAAGAAAGACTGAGGAAATGGCATCGGCTGCCTTCTTTTGTACCAGACGTCAGGCTTAAACCGAAGGCAGCCGACGTCATATACCAAGGACTTTGGTATTCTGGCTGACTGAGGGCTACCGGGAGCCAGATAACCCATTTTGTAAGGACTGCAACAGTGAAACACGATGAACATCCAAAAGTCATGGAAGAAAATGACCGCAGCTTGACGCATGACTGCCACTCCATCCAGTGCAATTCTGTTAGAATGAAGTAAACACAGCTAGGCCTTTTTTAATCTGGGAAAAAAATAAAGCTTTTAGCCTGAAAGTAAGAAAATAGCAGGGTATACCTTCATGAGTAAGATACCTTTGCTTGCCATTGTTGGCAATCTCTCACTAAGTGACAGGGACTACTTTTATTTTATTGACATTTGATTACAGGGAAAGTCCGACTGGGTAGAAGCCCACTTTCAATGGAGGCCTGAGGAGAAAAGCTCTAAAATATTACAAAACATTTTAAGAACAATAATTTTACAATCTTCAAAATAAAAATATCTGCAGTTTAGATAATTATAATAAATTAAACATAATATAACATCTGGTTAAGAATCTATACAAGTTATATGACAATCATTTAATATTTACAGAAAGTTTAGACAGTTTGTAGAGAAATTAAAGGTAAGTTAGTCTAATACAAACAGGAAATGCAATACAATTTGAGGGAAAAAAAGGCTTTTAGAGAGAAAGTCAAGGAAGAGAATTTGCTAGAAGTAAGTGAAGAAGGGGGAGTAAGGAGTTATACGGAATGAAAAGGTACTTGTTCACATTTAGGGATATAGTTTATCCAGGTTTGAGCAAGAATAGAGCCAGATTTTAGCTAGGAAGTCTTTCAGTGTGGTTTTCAAAGATGGTTGGAGGGGTAAGGAGTTCCAGTCCTTAGCAACCTTGTACGAGCATAGACAATCCCAGCAGATATGATAAGCTTGTAGACAGACAGGAGTTTTTGGTCACTGGATTGCAATGACCGACTGGGAACAGAATTGTGCTGAATATTTTTTAGTGCTGCACAGGCAAATGGATGATGGATAATTTTATTGGTAGTAAAAAGCTGTGTATCTGTTAGTTGATGAGGCAGTTTTTATTGCTATACAGTTGTGGGTTTTGAAAGGGGTATTTGCTGCAAATTTAGCAACTGTGTTATAGCATCGTCCAGGTTTTAAATTTTATGAATCCTGGAAGTTAGTGAGGATAGAAGCACCCTAAAGAAGTGTGGGGAGGAGATAAGTAGCAGCTAGCGTAGTTTTAGTTGTGTCAGTGAGAATGTGTTCAGCTCTGTAAAGCATCCCTAATTTTTGGTGATTTTTTTTTTTTATGCAATTTTGTATATGTGGGTCATATGTAAGATTACTGTCAACTATCACCCCTAATAATGATGCCTTCTGCACCTAATTATTGGGTAATACTTCCACTTCTTCCTCCCTCAGGGCATCTGGCAATCCTAATGAGAAGTCCTTGATGATGTCAGTCTCCTTCATGTCTGCCATACCTGAAAAGATCATAAACTAAGCAATGAGATTACCAGGTAACATACACCACTGATTCTTAGAAATGACTGCTTCTTTCATTACTAGCAGCTTGACTTTTATCAGATTATTCCTTGATTTGTCAAAAGCATTCAATACAGCTTTGCATCAAAAACTTCACTGTGAATTTTCCTTCCTACATCTCAGTATCCTACCCCTTACATGGTTTCTCAGCTACCTATCAAATAGACAATAAGCTATAAAATGTCATCATTTCCTACCAGTTAAGAGTCGGAGTACTCCAAGGATCACTCCTAAGGCCTCTCATTTTTAATATCTTAATAAACTCCATAGAACTTCTAAATAAACAACCTTAGTCCAATACACAGATGATGCCACTCTCATCTGCTCAGTTACAAAACTAGATAACCTCCAAGTAATCACAAAGTAGGCAGTCCATTCCAAAGAATCCTAGCTGTCAGACACACATCTACTTTCCAATGCAAAAACAGACCAAACTAATGCTTTTTACCCCCAAATTTAACTCTAAACAAAAACAAACATTTCATAATTCTGTCATCAAACAACACAACAATCAAAACGATCTCAAACTAAACTCATGGAAGTCCAACTTGATGACAATCTAAGATATGATTAATACATACTCCAAGCTCTAAATAAAACCTGCAGAAAGCCAAGCTCCATCTACAGAGCTAAAATATTTTTCACAGCTAGCACCGGAAAATCTTTAGCTAAAACCTATCTAGTTCCTTTCCTCCTGCATGCATCATCGATTTTTACAAATCTGATTACCACCATCAGAATAAAACCTGACTCATGCTATTACAAAATAGCAACATTCGTAGTTAATACCTCCTGAAATGATCTAAACTGGCTGGCACTGCCACAGTGCCAGTCCAGTTCCCAACTACTAATTGCCACAATCCTATATTCAGTCTAGACAAATGCTCATCTCCAAAATTTACTGCACCCTTACACAAGCAACTGAAAATGTGTTCCAACAATGAATCCCTCTTAGTCACAATCAAATCTAACAACTAGGCTGATGACTCCCTATACTGCCATCGTGACACCAAGCTGTGGAACTAGATGCCACTGGACCAAAACTCATGGACAAGAAAAACATTTTTAAAGCTGCAGTAAACAACAACCTTAGCATTAACTGTCTATGCTCTTGCACTACTCCTGGATAGTCCTACAGGACACCTATTCTATGCATGCATACTCTCTATTAGAAACCCTCTTTTTATCCATTCATAATCTCATCCCTAATATCTTCTTTGCCTCTCTCCTCCATGCTCACACACATCCTTATTGCTCATCGTCTAAATCCTCTCCAGTAAAAATCCTCACACCCTACTTTTCTCCTTGGAGAATACATCACTAACTCTGACAGACATCTCTCACCACCATCAAACCTGCCTTTTTCTCAGACACATCCTGTTCTCTTCACCACAACCCTTCATCCTCATCTCCTCTTCCACTTATACTCCTCACTTCTTAATAAATAATACTTACTACATTTTCACTGCTACATCTCACTTCTGTATAAATAGTACTTTCCCACTTAAAACACCTTCTAACAAACATCCCCTGAACCTTCTAACAAAGCAAATCTCACTCACTTCTACAGCTACCTTTTCCAACATATCACAATGTATTTCATCTTGAAATCATATAGTAAATCCTTTTTATGCATTTGTGCAAATTCGATTCTACTGCAAACCAAGGCAGAATCTGAACCTACTGTAAACCTGTCACTGTAATCCTAGACTCCAAATGTAGGATTTGCTTGTCCTTATATTTGTATTATACAACGAACCTCCATTAATATTCCAAAACGTGCACGCTGATTGGTCAGCGTGCACGGTGTAAATCAGAGTTATAGTAATGGAAAAAGGTCCGGTCGCCCGTTGCTTTTTTAAAGCTGTCTCACTATGTTAAACCCATTTAACATAGCGAGACACTTTAAAAAGCAACGGAGATCTTGCTTTCTCCGTTGCTTTTTTCAAAACTGTCTCGCTATGTTAAATGGGTTTAACATAGCGAGACAGCTTTAAAAAAAGCAATAGAGATTTTCCGTTGCTTTTTTTAAAGCTGTCTTGCTATGTTAAACTAAGACTAGTGAGACTTAAGGGTCTGTAGTTTCCAGGGTGTGTAGATGGCCCACCTTCCTGTAGAGGGATGATGGTTGCCATTTTCCATTCATGAGGCATGAAGCCTGATTGGAGGCTACAATTAAACAGTAATTCCAGAAGGCCTGATAGGTCATGTTTCATGCTATTTAGAAGGCATCCTGGGGTATTATCCGGGGCAATTGCTCCCTACTGATAGCAGGGGGAGTTACATTTGATGGCTTTTGAAATTAGTACCAGGCTAACTGTCCTTATGGGTCATTCTAAGCCCAGTCAGTTAACCCATGTGAAAATCAAACTCTGCACCTTGTGCCTATAAGGTGACCTTAACTACTCTGCTAACCTCCTATCCTGCATATATCTCATGACTGAATTCCTAACAGAGACCTGACAGCCCACAGGAGTTATGGCTTCAAAGGAAGGGGACAGAGCTGTCTTGATGAACTGCTTCACTTGTGGGAGTGTGCCTTGTCCTTGACAATGCTCACCGCATGCCAAACCCTGGATGTACTAATGGGCATGCACTGTGCGGTTAAGGACAGAAAATGCAAAAAACCTAACCACCCTGATGGCTGCCTAAATGAAGACCCTTCTGAGCTGCCTCTCATCCCAGTATATGGGAAAATGGGCCAATGACAAGAGAAAGTCTGAATGCTGATAGGCAATGGAGGCAAAAAAATAGAATAATAAAAACTATTCAGTGCCTCTTTGTTCTGCTAAAGTAGAAACAGAGTCTGGGTTGTACCACCTTGAGTGGTGAACAAGACAATTTCCTAGCTATTCCACTCCAGGAAGCCTCCAACCAGAGAGGGTTCCTGTACTCTTAACTCCAGGAGAGTGGGAATCTGACAGCAGAAGTATAGCGTATTCATTTCCTCTGGACTGTGATTGGTTGGTAGAGTGACACTTTGATCTATGCCCCACTGATGTGATACATAGTTCATCTCTCCACAGGAGATACAACAGAATGTCCCTCTGCTTGTTCATGTAGCAAACCAAATTCTGGTTGCTGGCCATCTCATTTCCTCTTACAGAACTTTCAAAGTGAATAAAAGCAAAACTTCAAAAAAGCCTTGAAAGAGACATTAATGAAATCCTGGATCCTGTAGCTGCTAATCCTAAAACACAACTAACTCAACCACTCCCTCATCTCTTTCCTCCACCTTTACAAGCTACCTCCGTATTAACTCCACACCCCTCTAATAACTATTTCATTCTTAACATACCTTCCAAAAGTATCCTATTGCTCCTCTCTCAAATGCTCTCTAGACTAAGCAACTGCCATCTATTGCTTGTAGCATCTGTACTCTCTGCCTACTAACTCCAAGCCAGTGCTGCTCACTATTTAAGTCAATGTATAAAATACCTACTCCTTGTAACAAGTGCTACCCCAATGTACTATTCTATTACACTGACACTAATAAACTAAGTAAAAATCATGTTCTGTAAATTATTATACAACTTGATTATGCTATGCAAAAATTATTTCTGTGTTAAGTGTAACTTGCTGTGTATATCTACGGGGCTTTCCCCCAGGCCTCCTCTGTTCTGTAATAATTTTTGTATAACCTGACTAAGCAATGTAAATATTGGCTGTTTGTGTGATAAGAATTGGTGTAATCTGTCATGTACACACAAGGGGCTTTTCCCCTGGGCCTCCCCTAAAAATGGACTCCTCGCCCAGTCGGATATACCCAGTTAACAAACGTCAAAATAAATAAAATAACAGTGGCCTTAGCTACAGCTTGTTTGTGTGAAGCTCCCATTCCTGGGTGTTCCACTTTTTCTGAAAAAGGGGATCCTCAGAGATCTTGTTATTCCATAAATGAAGTATCCATCTCCAAGATCCAAGATAGGGTTTGCTGCAGGATAAGGCACCATGTGAAGCTCTGTGAAAGCATGATACTTTTGGATCTACTGTGAGGCTTATGTCTACTATAAAGTTTAAGAGGATTAGGAGTGTCTCAGCCTGATGCCTCTGTTGTGAATTTGCTCTGTTTGCCAAAGTAATGACCCTAGTGAAGGTGCAAACTGATGACCTAAGCCTTCTCTGCAGACAGGAAATAACAGATGTCTATTACAGATACGAGAAATACATAACATCTCTTCTTCTCTTCCCAGTTCATCAAACTTTTTCTCTGATCCCCACTGGGAGGGTCACATGCACTTCCTGCTGGGACATGGCATGGCATCAGACATCTGTCATGGAGAGCATACCAAATCCCTATACCTCTCAGTTCAAGCCCCTACTCCAATCCACTGGGTGTGCATAAACTGTAAGACAGGAAATAAAACACACACAAACACACACACACAATGACACAAATACACAAAAAATTGCATGCACACACACAGAAGCAACAACAGCAGTAACACACACACACACACACACACACACACACACACACACACACACACACACACACACACTTACCATAACCAATGTTTGAACTCCTTCAATACTGCAGCATCTTTTGGCTATTTGGATTGTATCCTGCTCAGGCTAAAACTGGCCAGCTTCACAAAGCTCTGGCTCCCTTCCACACCACCACTCTTAGTGCTGAGAGTGGGTACCCTCTTTGTGGAAGGAAATCAGCATCCCGAGTGAAAATTACGTCAGAATTTCTTCTGGACTTTCTTGCTCATAAGAATAGGGGCATTCTAATCCTGAAAAATCAACATATAACATAACAGTATAAACAAAAGTTTAAATCACAAACTCTGGCTCCCTCCCACACCATCACTCTTAGTGCTGAGTGGGCAGTCTGTCTGTGAAAGGAAATCAGAATCCCAAGTGAAAATTAAAATGTACAGAAGACTTTCTTCTGGACTTTCTTACCCATAAAAATAGGAGCATTCTAATCCTGAAAAATCAACATATAATAAAGTTTAAATCCCAACCAAAAAACGATAAACACAGAAAGGGAGATGGAGGATCGGTGCAGTTACTGCAGCAGTGAGGAATGTGGATCCAGGAGCCCCTAGAGAATGGTCCCATCAGTCAGTTTTGGACCTGGAAAAGAAATCCAGTTTGTAATGTTTAGTAACGGTATACAGAGAGGACCATGTAGCGGTCTCTAGAATGCTTCCAGAGTCCTTAATTTTGCAATAAGTCATTAAAGAAAGCAAGGCTCTATCAGAATGAGTCTTAATTCTGCTGGACATGTTTTACCATAGTGGGAATAACAAGAAAATATGGAACAACCATCTGGAAGTGTCTGAATAGACACAGGTTGTCCTTTCCCAATCCCATACTAGGTAGTCTACAGCTGTGTAGCTTTCCTAAAGGATTCTATAGGATGCATAACTGGCTTTAGGCACCAGCAAACCCTGCGGTCACTGGGGGCCCCCAACTACAGCAAGTTATTTTATCTTCATGATTTGTAATATGTCAAACCAACAAAAGCTAGTACAGTAATCTTGTGTGCTTAATAAACCAAATAGGAGGTAATAGTAACTCTCATTTATATCTCCTTTAAAATGTAAAATATCTTGGTTATAGTAACAGTCTTTTATCAAGTAACATGCTTCACAATTCCATTAAATATTTTATCACTGGCATAATGGCCCTGGCTCAGTTAAAACCTGGTGGACATTCTCACCACTAAAACTATCATCATAGCCAGATCTGGGTACCTACAATACCCATGGCTGAAGGGGGCCCTTTAAACATCCTTAACTTGTAGGAGCCCCACAAAAGCTGCTGCTGGTTGGTGAAAAATTAGGAGAAAAAATATACTAATTTCCTGATGATGCTCTTTAAACTGTGCAGGGCTGTGAAATGACCCTGTTAGGACAAAGCTGACATGACATGAGAAGGTAAGCACTAGAGGTCAGCAGCAGCCCAGAGTGACTAGTCTCAGTGTTTACCTTGGATTTTAAGAAGATCTGATGCTTCTGATCTTCAAGGATGGTTTTCTCTTTCAGGGAGTTTTATAAATACTGGCAAAACACCTGATACTATAATTCTCAACTTCTTTGCTGAAGAATTCTGCACAATGCCAAAATTAATAGCAGACTAAAGTCTCAAAATCAGAAACATGCTTTAAATATTACTATAATTCACTTAAAAAGTTAACAGAACACCTTTTGCATCAAGAAGCATTTTTGGACAATAACAGGTGTAAAACTCTGGTATCTGCTTTTACTGACTTCTGTAATCCTGAATTACTAGCAAGTCAAACTTTTTATGAAGGAGATACCAAAATTATGAGGCAAAATCAGGGATGCTCTCAGAAATGAGGGATTGTGACAGGTATGCATTGCTCGTCAATGAGGTAAATAAAAATGACATTGCTGCTGCTCTCTGACAACTGCTAAACAGCAGTCACAGATCTGGTGTGGCACTATGTGTTACCCAGTGTATTGCCATTTGCTGAATCAGTGTAAAACCAGTACAGCAGCTACTGCTACGGTTTATGCTTGTGTGTGTGTGTGTGTGTGTGTGTGTGTGTGTGTGTGTGTGTGTGTGTGAAAATAAAACAGATTTCTATCTGTGCACACACCCAGTAATGCTGGGACACACACATTTTTTCTGGGTATCAGTAAAAATGCAGCTAACAAGAAATTACACTTCCAAAGTAAGGTATAAAATACATCACAGAACATTCAGACACTTGGGTCTTCTAAGGTGGCTGGTGACCCCTATTCCCCAGGCTGTATAAATGGATACAGTGAGGTCCCCTTAATTACCCTCGACTGGGTGGGGCCCCAGAAAAGCCGTTGATGGATGGAAAAAAATGAGGAGAAAAATGTATTAATTATTTGATTACGCTTTTTAACCTGAATAGGACTGTAATATGCCACTTTTAGGATGAAGCTGATAACGACCTCTGCTCTCAACCACACCCATTCTAAAACAAGCCCTGCTAAGATATGAGAGTACAGAAATTTGCTGCTTGTTATGGGATGGGAGGATTGTGTGGTTACTACTACTTTAATTTTCACTACACTCAAACCTTAGAGGTGTGCACAGGAGGTCATTGTAACTTGTGTTTGAGCTGAGAACAGCGTAGCCATTGCTTCTTTTACTTTTCTTACAGACCTCAGACGTGTACAAAGAAGGTTACTATAACTTGTGTAGGAGCAGTGTACTGTCTGGGAGTAACAACACTAGAGTACTGTAGTCATTATTTTTTCACTTTCCTCAGAATCACACATCATGCATGTATACAGGGGGTTGCCAGTGAGAGTTAGGGATGTGGAATAATACTATTTATATATATATGTCAGCAGTCACTCTAAATCTATAGCTGTAACAATTTGAACTTCTGCTTTCATCCCAATCTAACACCAGAAAGATGCTCAGGCAGTGGCTATCTTTTTTTTTTTTTTGGGGGGGGGGGGGGGCAGGCAACATTCCCAGACAGGACCTGTGTATTCTCACAACAATTGTTAGTTTATTGTTAACTACTATATTGCCAGCTTTGAACATTAAGCCTTGGGCACAACTTAGGTCATCTTTGAAAGAAAGAAAAAAAATACTGAAGTTATTTTCTTACTCCTTTTGTCTAGGCCACCACTGGATTAAAAGGTTGAGAAAATGCTCTAAAACTCATCCCACAACATTTACAACCCCTACAGCTTCTAGGACTACCAGCTAAATTGAATTATTTCCTAAATGCTTATTACTATGTTGCATTGGTCAGGAAAGGTTTGAAAGGAAAATGAAGGCTGAAAAGCAACAATTAATTTCTTTCCTTGATCATAATTTCTGTTCTTGGCATCACTGCATGAAAAGGTTGTGTAAAAAGAAAAAAAACCCTTTAAAATGCACATCATAGCAAATAGAAAGTTAAGGCTTCTTGCAAAAGCTGAAGAGTAAGGCAAAATGACAGAAAATGGGGGGTGGGCGTCTGGAACATTAGACGGTACTCATGGCACCACTTCACCTAAGTCCAGCCCTGTACAAACAGTTGTTGTAATGCATCACTGTTGCAACTAAATGCCAGCATCTGTGAATGTCCCTTTGTGAGATGGGCCAACACAGTGTGGTAGACAGGCCTGTTGTAATGTAAGAGTATTGTAGTTACTGGTTATTTTGTAGATACTATTCATAAACGTTTGCAGCATGAACTAACAGGTTGCTTAGGAGGGGTGAGAATAATAGGGTGATACTTCCATGGGGCCCCTAACTTGACATTTGCTCGGAGCCCCAAAAATGCCAAAGTCAGCCCTGAAAAGAAGGGAGAACTAATATTGTCTGAACCATGAGAGCCACCAAAATAATTTTTGAAGAGTCTTTCTAACTCATCAAAATAACCCTGGACATCAGTGGAAATGCATAAAGGAACACTCCAGACCACTGGAATGAAAATGTCTCCTTTTCCAGGCCTGCCTGCAAGGAGTCCTTGTGCATAATTTAGTTAGTTGTTTGTTTTAAAGGGAGACAGTTCTACTTGAGGTGTTCCTCACTAGTGTATCCAGTCTTGATTTCCAGTTGTAAGGGTCTGTTCTCATCCTGCTCAGCTTGTGTCCCACTATATTTTGCTCTCACCAAATGTAAGATGCTTGGAGGGTTATACAATACTTTACAGCAGAGGCTAGGACTTTGTGCCCCCTGGTCATTTATGTATTATCACTGTGGTATTTTCTGCAATCCCCTGTAAAGATCCCAGGAACCACAGGTCATGAGGAGATTCAATAGCATGGATCACAGCTAACATTCTTTGACATTTATGTGCTTTGGTCCGACTCAACTGTCCCACAGGACTCACACCTTTACCTCATAGAAACTACAAGCAAAAGTGAGGCATCATATTGCCTCCACCAAAGCATATATTTCTTGATGATGCCCAAAAATGGAATCTGAAAATCCCAGAGGATGGGAATGTTGGGTCAATATATATATATATATATATATATATATATATATATATATATATATATATATATATATATATATATATATATATATATATATATATATATATATATGGTTCCCTATCAGAAGCCTGAAACACTATAAGCCTGAAAATCAAAATCCTAAAAACTATAGACTGAAAGTTCAAAATCCTGAAAGCCCAAAATCCTGAAAACACAAAATGGACATACTGACGTCATTGTGGCTTTGCTATTGTTAGCCCTGTGGTGTTGGGTCATGCGTTGGGTTCAGGTAAGTGTGCGGTTGGTTTTATGTTAGGGTTAGGGGCGGTTTAAGTGAGTTAGGGTTAGGGCGCAGGTTAGGCATGTATGCAATAGTGACAAATATTGGGGTTAGGGGCGGTTTAAGTGAGTTAGGGTTAGGGCGCGTGTCAGGTGAGTGTGAGATAGTGACAGACCTTAGGGTTAGGGTTAGGGTCAGGGTCAGTTGGTAGATATTAGTGTCTTTATAGTGACATATTAGCATTATTTGTGTTTTCAGGATTTTGAGTTTCAGGATTTTGGGCTTTCAGGATTTTGAACTTTCAGTCTATAGTTTTCAGGATTTTGATTTTCAGGCTTATAGTGTTTCAGGCTTCTGATAGGGAACCATATATATATATATATATATATATATATATATATATATATATATTTTTTTTTTTTTAATGTATAAGCTAGCAAAAAGAATTATGAGACTCATAGAAACTATGAGCTCTCTACAATAATAATGAAGTCTCAGACTGATTGGAGAAAAACAGGAAAGCTTCCAGATACAAATTAACCTTTTCCAATGTTTAGAAAGTTTTTGAAGACATTTATCTATAACACAGTCTAAAAGCACAATCCTGTAGGATTTTGCCCATATTGGTAAGGAGTGAAGAAAGCCATGCTAAGGACTCCTGATATCTGGCAAAAGACTCTGCGAAGGAAAAATGTGATAAGCATCTTTTATATTTAACATTACCATAAAGCTCAGACGAGGAATGACATAACAGATTCTAAAGGGTCAACATTCAGAACTGTGGTACTTTCACAAACCAGTCAAAAAAGATCTACAACAGATCCCCAGGAAAACTTGTTCTTTGAAACCAGAAACATTCTGGAGTACAAGCCTTCCTCCCCTTGGTATGGTAGTATAATTCCTACTGTAAGCAAAAAACTCTCACTAGTTCAAAGGCCAGGGAGCAATTCCACTGAAAGAAGGTATGTGTGTTTGGTGCCAACTGCAACCCTCTTGAACCAGTATTAGTACCCAAGAGTCTGAAGCCATCTGTTGCCAAAGGAAGAGGTTGACAGCAAATCTACGGGGCAGACTTAGAGATGAAGGGATGGGGGGGGTCTCACTTTTTGTGAAATGGTCCCAGGTTTTACTTATTCCTGTCATGCCATTTCTTTTTTGTTCCCAGTTTGCCAGCAGATGGCAGAAAATAAGAAGGTATGTACTCGCCATAACATTCCATGTTTGTTGTCCATCTCGCTTTCATTCATTGCTGGATGGGTTCAGAACCAAGAATTAATTCTGACTCGGCCTATGCTAAAGCTCGATAGCTTGAGGCTATACACTATCTCATCATCCTTAGGGAAGATTACCCAGATCTTGGTTGCAAATATTAAACTAGTAGTACCCACATAAAACCATGTCCAATAAAAGAACTAAGGAAGAGATTCAGAGAACATGAATTTCCAATTTTATGAGACCTCTCGATCCTCCAGGAGTGAAGGCTGGGGGAAGGAGGGTGGGACACAAGAATGAAGGTGAAATGGACAACAGACATGGAACGTTATGGTGAGTACATAACTTCATAATGTTATGTTGTCTTATCTCGCCTTTCTTCACTGCTGGATGGGACAGCGTCCCTAGCACTTTCTTTCTTGTGTGGCTCAAAAAAAATTCTCTTCAGAACAGTGGACCCAAAGGAAGCCCTGTTCCTGGAGGCCAAATCCACTTTGTAATGAGTAATAAAGGTATGAGGCTTTACCCATGTAGCTGCAGCACACATTGAATCCATAGGTAGCCTAGCCTGAAAGGCTGATGAGGTTGCAATAGCCCTTGTAGAATGACCTTTTATCTTTCCTGGAAGTTCTCTATTTTGAGATGTATATGAGAAGGTTATACAATCAGTAAGCCATTTGGAAAGCATGACTTTAGATATTGGGGTACCCTTCTTCTTATCTGAAAAGGATACAAACAGTTGGTCTAATTTTCTGAATTCCTTTGTTCTGTGTAGGTAGAAACTTAATTGCCTGTGTACGTCCAGTTGATGTAACCTATATTCTGCCTTGTTGCCATAGTTTGGGAAAAACACAAGCAAGTCAATGGATTGATTTAAATTAGTCTTGGAACATACCTTAGGAAGAAATGAAGGATTAGTTCTCAGGGACACTATCATTGTGGAAAATCAAGTAGGGGGGACGTACTGATAATGCTTGGAATTCTGATACCCTCTCCTGGCAGATGTGATGGCTACTAAGAAGGTTGTTTTCCATATTAGGAACTTTAGATGACAATATGATGCAGGTTCAAAGGGAGAATGGATCAAAGTGGACAACAGCAAGTTGAGGTCCCAAGGAGCTGGTGGTTCTTTCACTGGAGGCCTTAACAAGAAAGTATCTTTCAAAAAGGCCTTGCAAAGACTATGGGACATGATTTTGAATCCCATTTCTCCAATATGGTAGTTTGATATAGCAGCTAACAGAACTAATATGGTAGCCGCTGCTGCACCTTCATTGAAATGTTTTGCTAGAAAGTCTAAAACAGATGTGACTGGGGACGTGAAAGGATCAATGTGACTGTTGAGCGCCCAACAGGAAAACCTTTTCCATTTGCTAGCATAAAGCTGAAATCAGAATATGTTTCACAGCAACAGAAATATCTGGAAGCCTGGCTAGGAGTAGAAGTGGAGCAGCCAAGCTATCAGTATGAGGGTTTGAATCAATGGCTGGAGCGTCCCTGATGGGTGAGTCAGGAGGTCTGGAACTGGGACCAGAATCCATGGCTCCATTTGTAGATGGGGCCATAGAAAGGGGAACCAAATCTGACAAGGCCAGTATGGGGCGATGAGTATTAACCTGCTTCTCAACGTGTTAGCTTTCTGAAGAACTTTGGGAATCAAGGGAAAGAGAGGGAAAGCATAGAGAAGACCCAGGAGCCAATCGTGTACAAGTGCATCCTTTGGTGACTCCCACGGAGGGGGATCAAGGCAAAGTAGCTGCTGCATTTGGCATTCATGGACAAGGCAAAGAGATTGCAGCAAGGCTGGCCCCACTTGCAAAAAATCTGCTCCGTAACTTCCTGTTTTAGGGACCACTTGTAAGGCATTAGAATAGCTCTGCTGAGTTTGTCTGCCATCATGTTGGATTTCTCCAGGATATGGATTGCTATTAGAAAGCATTGGGAATAGACTGCCCACTGCCATACTCTTTGGGCCTCTTGACATAGAGGGTAAGACCTGGTTCCTCCTTGTTTATTTATATACCACACCACTGACATATTGTCTGTCTGGACTGCAATTGCTCCTAGTGGTAGGGAGTTCTGGAATGCCTGCAACTCCAAAAGAACCGCTCTCATCTCTAGGACATTGATATGCAAATGGTTCTCGTATTCCTGCCAAACTCCTTGGACAGTCTTCCCCAGATAATGCCCCCCCCCCCAATCTGGGAAGCGTCGATGGTCACTGTAGCTATTGTTTGTGGGGAGATGAACGGTCTACCCAAATCCATCTGAGTAGAGTGAAGCCATCAGTGCAGATCCCTCTTGCAGGTTTCTGTTATGATAATCTTGTGGGAGATGGGGTAACTCCTGCATGGACCATTGGGTGAAAAGTAGCCACTGGAGAATTCTCATGTGCAAATGAGCAAGGGGTACCAAGGTTATTGCTACCACCATGGTACCTAAAATCTTCAGAATAACCTTTGCTTGTACTTTCTTCTTTGTTAAGAGGTTTTTGACTTGTTGACATACGGTTTGTATCCTGTCGGGAGGAAGTTTGGCTAACCATTTCTCGTGTTTATTCTGCTCCTATGAATACAATATGTTGTGATGGCAACAAGGCAGACTTTTCTAAGTTTATCATGATACCTAGTTGAGCGCAAAGGCGGATGATGGTGTTTCTTGCTCTGGTTAGTAGATGCATGGTGGTGGCAGTTAGGAGCCAGTCATCCAAGTACGAAAACATCTGGAATCCTAGATGCCTCAAGTGAGCCGTGACTACTACCATGCATTTGGGGAACACTCTGGGGGCTGTAGTGAAACCAAAGGACAGAGCTCAAAGGTGGTAACAACTGGGTCCCAGCCTAAAGCATAAATGACTCCTGGATCACCTGTCCATCTTTATGTGGTAGTAGTACGCATCCTGGAGATCTATCGAGCACATCCAATTGTCTTTCCCCAGAAAGGGGAGTATCGACTGCAGTGTTACCATCCGGAACTCTGACTTCTTTATGGACTTGTTTAGTCTGCTGAGATCCAGAATGGGCCTCCAGTCCCCTGTCTTTTTCAAAACTAAAAGGAACCTCAAGTAAGTTCCGGATTTAATTTGGTCTGCGGGGACGCTTTGGATGACTCTTTTTCTAGCAACCTTTGTACCTCTTGGGTTGCCTGGTCCCGCTGACTGGGTGGAACATCTGGGACTGATTTGTTTTCTAAAGGGGGAGAGGAAAAGGGTATGCATTACCCTCTGGATATGATCGCTTGTACCCATTTGTCTTTTGTTACTTTTAGCCATGCATTTGGGTACAGAGATGAACAACCCCCTGACTGCCTCCAGAGGTGGACAGACAGGCCTCCTTTCAAGAGTGCTGAAAGGGCCTACCAAGGAACATATCCTTGTCGACCTGGTTTTGGGGACCCTCTGCCGCATGGTTGGCATCTTCCATTGTTATTTCCCCCTCTGCCCTGGGGGAAAAATCACCATGTGCATCCAGAAAAGCTCTTTGGGACTTGTCAAACCACATTTCCACCCCCTTCTGGCCTTTGGGATAAGGTCTGGCAGGGAGGGAGAAACAGACTCAAGTGGCAGAAAGAGTCTTTCCCTCTTGCTCGCACCTGGTTAGAGTTTCTTTCACTTTTGGCCTAAACAAGGACAAGCCATCAAAAGGGGCAACAATGAAGGAAGACTTGAAGGGTTCTGCAAAATCTCATAAGCACATCCAGGAATACCTTGTTAAGGAGATTCCTGTAGCCGCTGCCCTACTTGCTCCATCGGCCGTGTAACAGATAAATCTCATGGAGGAGTTTACCATGGAATTTAAGGTGGACAGCTGGGAGGTCACTTTGTCTGCAACCCCTGCAGCTGTAGAACCTTGGATGGTATCTCCTAGCTCCTTCAGTAGAGCCCTCTGAAGCCTTGTGAAATGGGTCAGATAGTTCAGTGACCTAAGGGCAAAGGAAGCTGATGAAAAAATACGCTTTCCGTATCTGTCCATTGTACGAGACTCTTATTTGGTAGATGGACAGATGAGGAAGTCTTAAGACAAATCCTTTTTGTTGGCTGCCACCACCAGTATAGCATCTACCGGGGCACCTTTTGTGAGGAACTCTTTATCAGACGGCACTGTAATAAATTTATGTGGCCTGCTAGGAACAGGTTCCACAGACTCTGGAGAGCCCCATGCCTTCTGACTGACTACATTAATGAGCTGGTCAAAAGGCGGAGTCACCCAAGAGGTGGAGGGGTGAGACCCAAAAGCTTCCAGGTAAACAGACTCATCCTCAGAAGGGTTAATGGACTTCCAGCCACCTCTCTGTTCAAGGATCTCTAGGATGTCCACAAAGGAGACATCCTCATCGAGGTCCGTGTCTGAAGTGACAGACTCCTGAAGGGAGTCTAGATGTTTCCTCTTACATAACCTCTACTGAGGGACCTCTTCAGAGAGGTCCTCGGGAGAGGTTTTGGAAGAGATGGTTTCACCCAATGGGGTGTCCTGGGACTTCAGGTCTCCATGCCTGGAAGGCAGAGATGGCAAAGAGACAGACTCTGGTGCTCTTGGGGCAAGAGTGCTAGGATCTGAGAGTGGAGCCATCTGAGGCGACAGCACTCTCCTCATGACCTCGAAAGCACCATGGCCCCACTCCAAGGGAGGTCCCGGCCCAGAGGAGCTAGGAGACTCCCCCGAACTAAGGCGGTGGGCTCCGAGGCCAATGTAGGTGCTGAGCTCACCTGCGCCGAAGCCCCGAGAGGTAGATTTGGATCAGATAATTGTCCAACTCAACTCTCCTCCCCGAACCTGATGGGGGACCGTTGGCCCCTATACCCTTCGAAATCCAATGGAACCGAGGAGGTCGCAGAGGTAGTTGGGACTGAAGACCCCGGAGCAGGTCTCAGTCCCGACGGTTCCACTTCAATCGGATCTGAGCACTCTGGCTCCAAAGCCACAGCATGGGTTGGAGGAGGAATCAACGAAGGGGAAGTGATGGTTGTCGGTCCCAAATCCTTTTGGTCAGGGTCAAGAGAATTTTGGCCAGAGCCGGCGTCTGTAAAAGCCTCTTAACCACCCGCTCCACATCATCGTCTGAAAGGCTCCTGGAGGATTGAGAGGACAGGGTCAAGGATCTCACAGATTGTAATATGGGAGAATGTAACACTGAAGAGACTGGTTGCAGAACTGGGGACCGGCTCTGAAGACAGAACTCTGTCAGCTCCAAAATCACTAAAAGAGCCAAAGAGGTCGTTTTCTCAGGCCCAAAAAAGCCTTCAGGTCCAAAGATGATTCTTTTGCATCCTTCTTCACAGGTTCCGATGATGGAGCTGTGGAAGGTGATCTTTTTGAGGATTTCTCCGATCTAGAAGATGAAGAGTGATGGAAGGATTTGGAAGAACTCTGATTCCCTTCCAGAGCTTCAGTAAAAGGTACCTTCAACAAGCCCCTGACTATCAGCTTGTTCTTTCTCTCCATTAAAACTCTGGAGCTGAAAGCATGGGAAAATTAATATGATTCTTGTAGGTCAACAGCACCTAAACAATACATACAACTGGTGTGTCCATCTGTCAAAGACATCTTCTGGTTGCATTTGTCACATTTTTTAAAACCCAAAGGTTTAGTTTCTTTAGTATCCTTCAACATAATTCAACTTGAAAAAATACAACAACAACAACAGCAACTTTTTTTTTTTAAAGATTAACGCACCAACTACCAAAGGAAAATTCAAAGGGTAATAAGAGGAGAAGTCTCTAGTTTAAACGACAAACTCCTCAAAGAAAAAGGGAAAGCAATGGAAAGCCCTCCAAGTTAAAAAAGCTGAAGGGAGCCCTCTAACTTAAACGGACTACCCAACAATAAGGAAATAATAAAATATACTAAAATCTTAATAGCAAAAGACACAAAACTCTCTAATTTAAATGAGTTTGGGACTGGGATAGGGAGAAAAACAGAAACAGCCTAGTGGCAGACGACGGCCAACTACAAAGAATAGCACAACAATAAACCAGAAAGGATCTATAGCACACTCCTAGCACTAAACTCTACAATACACACTGGATTTTATCTAAAAAAAATATTAGAAAAGTAAGAAAATATTTCCACTTAGCCTTGAGCCTAGAGGAAGCACCTGATCTGTTTAGCGGCAAACGAGATCTGGGTTATCTACCCTAAGCATGATGGGATAGGGTATAGCCTCAAGCCAATGGAAGCTCTCGAGCTTTAGTACAGGCCGAGTCGGAACCGATTCTCAGTTCCGAAACCATCCAGCAATGAATGAAGGCGAGATAGGACAACATAACATTGATTATTTTACCTTTCTTTTTTTTTTAAAGGAAAAAAAAAGCAAAGCGTTTGCAAGATTTACAGTGTGAGGCTTGAAAAATCTTAACTCCCTGAATTAATTTCACTCTTTCATCACACTGCTTGAAGAAATGAGTTGCAGCATGACCAAACCAAATCTCTTTGTCTGCATTTGAGTTAAAAATCTCAGACTTTACCTCATCCAAAAGCTGTTCATTAAGTACTCAAGTACATCTTCTCAAAGCAACAGCAATAGTAGTGGCCCTGGACACAGTTATCTGACAAACACACCCTTCAAAGTATGCTTAGACACCTGAGGACAGGTAAGAAACTGTAGGATTCACATAGGACATACCTTTTCAAGGAAGTGTAGCACAACAACCCCACAAGCAGGCAAAAACTGACAATAGACTGGAAGAAGAAAATTCTCTGATGCAATCTGTACAGTATATTATCTACTTATCTGCAGAGTAGATGGAGGGATTGAAGACTGAGGGCATATTAGGAGGAAAGGGTGTAGCACAAGGTAAGCAGCACATCATAATATCTCCTCAGTTTAAGGGGCACATTTATTTACTTACAATTTGTTCACCGGTTTAGTGGACTGGTCTGTTGAACCTTTCTGACCACAACCTAATCCCAAATACCAGAAAATACATCATGGTATTCTGATTAAAAAAATATATATATATACAAAATGAATACATGGGCAAATTAACATAACTGTAAGACTGAATGCCGATATGTCAGGATTAAAAGATCCAGTTATAGTGCATTTAGAAAAAAATATATACAAAATGCAAGCTAAAATATGCATAAAATACACAGTAATCATGCATATAATACAAACATGCATGTGAAACATTTGCATATAAGATGCCATGTTATGAGGCCGAGAAAAAGTTTGTTAAATGTATTCTCCATTATCCATTATATGGTATGGTAAATTAACTAACCATTGTCAAGGTAGCAACTGCAGGTACATTCAGTAAAGATATTGCTCTAAGTGCACCTTTGAAGTTTTTTTTTTTTCAAAACAGGTTTATTGTTTTAACATATAAGAGAAATATCATAACAATTTTATACAAGTAATTAAAATAGGTATTATTATAATATTCAACAAAACAACTAAAGTATTTACAAAGACATCCACTACAATCAGATCAATTAATTAAACTAAAATACCATGCTATTGAAATTAAAATTTTTTTAACAAGTTTTGTAAATTATCCCATACAATATAATAAGATGTTTTTTCTATTTGTTCTTGTCCTAATTGTGTTTATTTCCATATGGCACACTATATTCATAACATTTTTAAATTCATTGAACGAAGGAGGTGTATCTGAAATCCAATTTCTAGTTATTATTTTCCTAGCCACTGCTAGAATAGACCATAACAAGGGAAGCTTAACCTTTTTAACACTTTGAGGTACAGGTGTGTTGAATAATATAAGAGATTTACACCTTTGAAGTTTTTAATGATTTCTAGATTTCTGATGTCTGTAAGCAGTTGGTTCCATGCTTTCAGATCCTAGTCTAGAGAAGGTCCTCTTACCTACAACAGTTTTTAATGCAGGGTAAACTAGAAAGAAACTGTTGTCCTGTAAAGGTAGTTTCACTCTTTAAGTGGGCATGAGCAGGGTTATGTTTTAGCACCTTGTAAATTAGAGTACTTGGAAGAAAATTCAACTTTTGAGGCACTAAAAGCCATCTGGAATTTTTTTTATCAAACTGCAATGGTGCATCTGGGGGGTCTACTAATAGAATGAATCTACAGATTTTACTCTTATAACTTTGCATTCTATGAGTATTGTAGGCTAAATATATAACGAGAAAAGGAAAGCCATATTCAAGTTAAGGTAATAAAATATTTTTAGCAACTGGCCTGACAACAGTGGGTGAAAGGAGGTGACTGATCTTGTAACACAGTTTTGTTCTCACAAAAAATACATCATTTACCCTGGAACTAGTATTAGAAAAAGGAAACTCCCCTGATGAGTTGCAGAGGGCAGACTTTCCTATGAATGAGTCTTGTAAGTCAGACAAAGAAAAAAATCTGACTCTGTCTATGACAGAATCCTCTGACATATTTTCCTTAGAAAATATTTCTGCTCTACAAGACAGAAAGCCTGCAATAATCTCCTGGCTAAGGTAGGAAAAAAAACATTTTTAGGGACACTCAATATCTTTGGATGATCAAAGTTAAACCTTTAGTTTCTTTTTTTTTTTCTAGAGACATCTTTGGAGGAAGACTGAGAAGGGGGAAAAGCATACCATCCTACGCAAGACGTCTCTTTCCTTGGTCAGCTCGAGAAGACCCTCCTGGGGTGTCTCCAACACCTAAAATGGGTGGTTCTTCCATGCCCAAATGAAACACTGGAACACATGAAGAGGACATATCTGACCCCTAGTCCATAGTGACCTGCAAGGCTACACCAGAGAGATTTGAGGAAGCCAATAAGTGATCTGAGGAACCACCAACGGCCACTGCAGAGACACCAACCACTGGCTGACACACTGACTGAGCCCATGCTGAAAGCAAGGGTTCGTGCTTCAACTGTTTTTTTTTTTTTCTTTAATGTACACTGGAAGGAAACAGCAGGACTGGTGCAAGAATCCATGATGAAACCAATGAAAAAGCCTGACTGCCTGTCAACTGTGCTCGAAAGAACTGGTTGGAAGTAAGTAGGCAGATAAGGGTTCACAAGCAACAAACACACTTTCCTTCACAGTCCCTCAAAATTCAAAAGTAATAACACAAGCAGTACATAAAAATCCTGTTAGTGTTCCAAGTTCCTTTCAGAGAAAATGCAATGAGGGAAAAGAAAAAAAGATGTCATGAAGTGTACACAAGCACCAAACATAAAATACATTTTACACTACTTACATACAAATCATTCAGAAAAAAATGTCTCAAGCTGTAAAATAGTGAAGGCAGGTAGTCACAACGTGTACACAAGCACTAAAATACTCAGTGTTTTCTGTACGTAAGCACTTCCCAAGCTTTAAATCCTTACACCTCACATTAAAATGTCTCAAAAGCAGTACATTTATGTCACCAAATCAGTAAAAGTATTCAATAATAAGGCTTGTTCTAAAAATAGCATTTCTGACAAGAAACTTCTCATATTAATAAAACTGCCAGCATTCTTCAGAAAATACATAAAACAATATTAAAAATATTGAAAAGATAATATCTTGTGTGTGGAAAGGTCTTCTTATGGGGACTTATCTGCCAGAAATGAAACTGTGGCCAGCTTCTGTTTGCTGTGAAACTTCTCAGCAGTTACTTGAGGCAGCAAGAAAGTTATGATTAAATGCTGATGTGACCTTCACTCAGAACGCTAATTTCCACTCACAAATGGGCTGTCTAATTAGTACTCAAAAGTGAAGGTGTGGGAGGGCGTCCACAGCTTAAAGAAGCTGGCCAGCTGTTGTGTCCTGAGCCTGAGCAGGATATAACCAAACATCACCCAATGGAAATCAAACATGTGTAACTCACCATAAACAGGATCTTGTACCATATTCTTAGAACCTATAGGTTTCCTCCATGTCCCAGGGAAACCCATACTACCTATCACAATGTACTGCAGTCCCTCACAGTTAAACCCAATACAGTAGTCATGGGGGATCTCAACTACCCCTCTATAGACTGAGAATCATACACCACTTCTAATGAACAGGCCAAGTGATTTGTAAACTTTTGTTAATTCCAACATGCTGAAACAGTTGGCCCATTCTCCTACCAGGAGTACAAACATCCTTGACACTGTACTCACAAACATGGGGGGCGATGTTCCTCACCCAATGTAATGTCATCGCTCAGCAGATCTGACCACAAGGCACTACTGCTTGAAATAAAAATTAAATAAGGGGCTCCAATGAAACCAAAAACCTTTAGGAAACTATTCCAAAGCAAGCTCGCTCTCTGTCTAAATTCCAAGCACCCCCAAACCCAGTAAACACCACAGCCACTGAGCCATTTACAAAATCTCTGTACAGCCATATTGATAGCTGTATAGAGCAAGCTGTGCCCACTCATTAAGAATAAGACAAACTCAAAAGGACAAGCCACCCTGGTGGAATCACAACATCATTCAGATATACAACAAAAGAAAATAATCATGGTCAACCATAGGAATAACACAGCCACACCTACTAAAACCCCCTGACCAATCTAAACAGACAGCTAAGAGGGTTAAGCAATACTTCAAAGGCTAAACTTGAAGAAAAAATAGCTCCTCAGCCAAAGGACTACCACAAAGCTTTCTGCAGCTATGTCTCCACACGGAACCAGGGGTCTGAATGGCGAGATGATAAAAAAGCAAGTAAGGGAGAGTATTACTGAGAGAGAATTCATCCTCAGGTCTTGGTGAGTACCTTCGTGAGGTGGACCCTGTGAATCATAAAATCTCACTAAAATGACACTGATATATAAACTGTATTTATATAGCATATATCATGGACAGAAGTAAGCTAAAAAATAAAGAAAAAACAAAATAGCTGGGTGCACAATACCCAGGATAAAAAAGTGCCCAATCCTAGTAGGTACACTGGTGCCAGGAATGGAAAAGATGACAGTGTACAATCCTCAAAATACACAAACATTCCTACAACGAGGCCAGGCCCAGGGGGAGGATGGCCCCCCTTGTTGTAGAAGGAAGTAGTAGTCCACAAAAATCACAAAAACTGATAGGCCAAAGAAGAGGCATAAAGACGATAAAGTAGACTATTGAGGATAAGAAAGGAATTGTGTACTGTTACTATTATGCAAAAAGCCTAGAATTTCCAGACACAAGATATACAAAACGATTAAGAGAGAAATTAGAGGAAAGTAAAATACTTCCACAAGAAAAACTGCCAGAAGCTTCAAATAAAAATTTGTATTCATTAATACAACAGATTTGTGAAAAACACTATATAGATCAAGAAACTTTGATCTGTTTGAAAAAGAAGCATCTGAGGAAGTGCAAAAATATAAACAAGAAAACCTAGAGATTTTTGAAAAGTATAAAAAAAAATATGGACATGGGAAAGAGAAATTTGATATGGTGCAATATTTACGCAAATAAGAATTCCAAATTAATCAATATAAAGAAGGCAGCCCCAAAGATATTCGAAGAAGAATAGGCATCCAGATATGGAAAATTTCACAATAAAAAAAAATAATATCACAAAGAGGGAATATGGAAAAGAAAACTAGTAAAGTAGAAGTTAAAAAATAGAAGTTGAAGTTATGGAATGCCTACGAAGTGAAAGATTTGGTGTAGAAGGTCAAACACAGGTTACATCACAGCATGATGGAGTGATTCCCCAAAGTAAGGAGAAACAGGAAGATCAGGAGACATTTGAAGAAGAAATATGAACATGGGAAATAAAAAAAGATTTAACATGTAATATTTATACAAAGGAGAAAGCAAAACTAACTAATACAAAAAGAACAGCGCCAAAGACGTTTGAAGAGAAATACAGGCAAAATAATCCAAAGATGGAAAACTTTACAATACAAAACATAAGAAGAAAAAGAGGAAAAGTAGAGAAGGAGATCAGCAATGAAGACGTTAAAGAAACAGAAACTGAGGTTATGGAGTACCTACAAAGTGAAGGATTCAGTGTAGAAAATCTAATTCAGGAAGCACCACAACAGAATAGAGCAATTGATATTCAAATTAAGAGCAAGCCAGTGGAACGGGAAGCAATTGGTCAGGTGCCATATGAAGATATTTTGGAGCCTTTCACAGGAAACCAGTATAAACGTTCACTTGAGGCTGGACAGCAAGGGAAGGAACAGGAAACTGGAAACTCTGATGCAGTCAATGTTGAGGAGTGATAGGTCAGTGAGTTCTCATATGACAAGGCAACGAATGGCACAGGATGAAATTGAAGAAAATGTGCCATAGGAAGAGATTATAGACTTTTCTATAGAATGCCTGCAGGAAATGGAAAACAAAAAATGTGCCCAAATGAGCTAAGAGAAGAGTTGCTTGATTTAACAGACACAGATAGACATATTAAGATCAATAAAAAATAGACTGCAGAAGGCCAATAAAATCCAAAAAGTCAGAAGTTTGATAAAACAAATGAACACAGTAATTAGGACTGTCCAGAGAGATCCATGTAATATAACAGAAGTAAACAGGATATATTACTGTGAAGCTAATTTAATAACTGATAAAGGTATACCACAAGAACACAGGGTAGTGAGGAAAAGGAAGGGGAGAAATCGAATACCATCATGGAAGTATCGAATAGAGAAAGCTATAAAGCAATTAAGACCAGTGTCACTGTTAGAAAAATATAGAAGAGGGAATAGAGCAACAAAAATACTAAGAAAGATAAATGTGATAAAAGCAATGTGCAGTATTAGAACAGACCAGGATCTATCATGTAGTATTGCAAATAAACTAAAAATCTCAGCACAGGTAGAAAAACTTACGCAGATAAATATAAAGGAAAAGTACAAAATAAGTAATTTACTGATTACCCAAAAAAGTTTTATAGAGAATTGGGAAACAAGGTAAAAGGAATTGAAAAATTTCCAAAAAAAAGAAATAGATACATTTTCAAGAAGTATCTATGAAGATCCTGTGGAACACAAAGATGCTAAATGGATAGAAGTAGTAAAAGAAAGAATAAGACGTGTAAAGGTACATGATATGAAATGGGACAAAGCAACAGACAGAGAGATTGAAACAAAGTTAAGAAAAGCCTCTAATTGGAAAACCCCAGGCCCAGATGCAGTATTAACATCTTTGCACAAAGATTTAGCCATGAGTAAGAACTATTTATATGCATACCCTGAACAGACACCAACCTGGCTGACAACAGGAAAAACAATGCTCCTATGTAAGAATGAACCTGCAAGCTACCCTAAAAATTACAGACCAATAACTTGCCTTCTGACGACATACAAAATATACACAGGAATTGATGCTGACAGAGTTTATAGTCATTTAGAGGAAAACTCAATTATGACAGTAGAACAAAACGGCAATAAAAGAAAGTCATATTGGAAAAAGAATCCTTTGTTGTTAAATAAAGTCATAGTGAAGAATTGTAAAAAGGGGAAGAACCTAAGTATGGCATGGATTGACTACAACAAAGCATTTGATAGTATTCCACATTCATGGATAAAAGAATGCTTAAAAATGTATAAGATACACTCTACACTGATTGACTACATATAGTGACCATGAAACAGTGGCAGACCACTTTGCAATTAAGCTATGATAAAGGACAAATTATTATTCTAGGGATAAAAATTCAAAGGGGGATATTCCAGGGTGACTCTTTGTCACCGCTGCTATTCAGTCTTGCCCTTAACCCATTAAGCTGTCTACTTAACAGGCTTAGGCCATGGCTATAATTTGGCTCCTAGAAAACAATAAAGTGCAAAGACTTTTCAACTTCTCTTTGTTGATGATTTAAAACTGTATAGCTCGTCAGATGAGGAACTGAAAGTATAACTGCAAGCTGTCAAAACTTTTTCAGATGATATAAAAATGTCATTTGGTCTTGATAGATGTGCAAAAGCAACATTTAAAGTAGGGAAAACTGCAGCACAAGGAAAACATCAGTTTGGGACAAGAATGTGTCTTGAGCAAGAGGGAGTGTATAAATATTTGGGAACTGATAAAGGATCAACAATAATTGTGAATAAAACTTAGTAAGGAATACTTTAGAAGACTTAAATTAATCCTGGAAGCAGCATTAACATCTAGGAGCAAAATACAAGCTATAAACCAATTTGCTCTTCCTGTCCTTACTTACAGTTTTGGAGTGACTGAGTGGCCCCAAAACATGTTGGATAGATTAGATAGGAAAACAAGAAGGATGCTTCATGCTTATCAAATGGAATCAGTGCATACCAGGATTACATATTCCCCATTCAGAAGGAAGGGTGGCCCTCCTTGAAACCGATTACATGTATAGATCTGCAATTGTGGGACTCCACGAGTATCTGCTGACCTCAAAAGACCCAAACATAGTGAAAGTTTTAAAATTTGAGGAGAATAAGACTAATGTGACTTCCCTGCTTAGGTTAGCAGAAGCATATCGGTGTCAAGTGGGAATAGAAATCAAACCACAAGCAGATAATGATCAAGCAGCAACTGAACATGCCAAAAAAAGAATATCAGGTGAAGGCTCAGATGAGAAGGCAAGAAATGTGGAAAATGTATACATACAGTTTCAAGTATACAAAACTCTCAGAACAACCTCACACTGACCAGGATCAACCACAGGTATGGTTAAGAACAGGTGAATTTAAACCAAAAGACAAAAGGTTAAACATTCACAGCCCGTGATAGTGGACTACGTACACGATGGTTTACAAAGTCCATTGAACATGTGGGAGAAATAGACAAATATAGTTTCTGTAAAACAGAACTGGAAACAGTCATACATCTTGTCGCTGGTTGTGATATATTAATGGCAGAAGGCATAACAATGTGGCAAGACTGTTGCAATGGGGATTGTGCAAACACTATAATTCTGAAGTAGCTGAAAAACACTGAAAACATTAGCCACAAAGCATTATAGAAAATGAAGTTTATATCACATTGATATCACCCATTAACAACAGTTCAAAAAAACAGATGCAATAAAACCAGACATAGTAGTCCATAAAAAGATAAGGATGCGCAGACAGTTCCAATAGTAGCAGGAGCAACGGGTCCTATAAAAAAGAATTTACAATCATACTTAGACATGTTACCGATACATGTAACTCCATATGAATTACAAAAGCAGCCAATACTGGGCATACTGCGGGTGTTGCGAAGATCACTTCTGGCTAGCATCAAAGATTAAAACAATACTAATTTCATGAACTTTAATTGTACTTTGACTTAGGAATGGGGTTCATTCCCTCATGGTATTAGAAAGCCAAAAGACTTGGAGAAATTAAAAAGAAAAGAGAGGGCATTGACAACCTCTTGGCTGACAGGTTAAGCTTAAATTTCTCCCTCTACACCCCCCCTGATAGTCCAAAGGAAATACCACATACCATAATACCCCAACCATTACTACAGAAAAGATCATCAATTCACTTTTCAGGGCCAACAACACTGCACCGATAGGCCCCGATAACATCCCGGGATTAATAAATGGCTTGAAACATGACCTCCCTGGTCCACTTGAATCACTTTTCAACTGCAGCCTACAGTCAGGTTTTCATCCCAAGGAATGGAAGATGGCTTGAGTCATTCCCTGCACAAAGGGGATCCAACCACTGATCTGGGTAATTACAAACCCACAAGTCTAACCAGCCTCATATGGAAGACTATGGAAAAATCATCATGCCCATGATAAATAAGGACAAAGGTAACCTACAAACGCTGGATCCATCACAGTTTGGCTTCATTAAAGGAAGGTCACACCTATTAAATCTGGTGGACTTTTCTGAGAGTGTCACGAAAGAATTGTATGAAGGCAAGACTGTGCACACAGCTTACCTTGACCTAGTCAAGGCTTTTGATACAATACCCACTCAGGCATTATAGACAAGGTCACTCACGAATTTAGGTATAAACCCTTTTAAACAAATGCTGGATAGCCATAGCCAACTGACTCACTCATAGTACCCAGGAGAACAAAATAGGCGAGGCCACCTCCACCAACAGGCCAGTCATTAGCGTAGTCACCCAGGGCTTGGTACTGGGCCTACTCCTTTTCTGCATCTACATCTCTGAAATAGAAGTAAATGCTGAAGGTTTATGACTGACAAAGTCTGCTGATGACTGCAAGTTGGAATTATCATCGACTCCACTGCAGACACTAGCATTCATCAAAAAGGCCTAATTCTGACTAACAAATGGTGCTAAACCTAAGAAATGCGTAACTGTACCCACTGGGAAGTCAACCATTCCAGCTAATTACCATTGTTGATAATACGCCAAGAGTCAAACCAGTGGTCAGGGATCTGGGTATGCAAGTAGACAGTAGCCTTAACTTTGACCACCGCATGACGACAGTGGTGAGAAAATCCTTTTATGTTGCACAACCTATAAGTAAGGGCATGGCATGTAGGTCCAAAGAAGTCATTATCCCACTGTACTCTGCCCTTATCAGACCAGTCATAGACTACAGTGCTCCCTTTGGTATGTACCTGACCAGGCATATGCAACAACTACAGCAACCTCAGAGGTTCCTTACAAAAAGGATACAAGGCATAATAAACCTGCCCTAAGCATACAGCCTTAAAGCCCTTTCCCTCTGCTCAGTCTCCTATAGACTGTGGAATGGAAGAATGATCTATTCCTGGCTTACAAGGCATCTGCAAATGCCACACTTATGAGTTCACTGCATATTTGTAAGTCAAACAGTGGCAGAAAAACAAGATCTAAGGACCTGAATTTTGTCTGTAACTTAAACACAATATGCTGGTGAGACAGACATTTCACAGCGACCGCCCCTCCTATGGAACATGTTTCCCATCCATGTGAAGCTGAGTTCATCTATTATCCAGTTCAGCGCAACCTAGACCAGTGGATGGGGAATAGGAAATTTATACCAGGCCTGACACCCATCTCCCTTAGGGACAGAAGTAGCTTATAAATGCCTAGCCATCAATGTCGTGTTTGGATACAGGACATCATTATTCTTTCAGGAAAACCTGGCTATGCTTAGAAAGGCCCATCAAGGTTGTTAGTCTAGTAACAATGAATAAATGTACAAGTAATTAAGTAGCTAAAAATGGATAACTTGGAAGTTATCTCTGCATTCCATCACTAAGTAAAGCATCTTCAACTAAATGCTAAGGATTAATACAATTTGAGGGCAGGTAGTTTGTTATTATATTATGAATCATAATTCATTTGTTTCCTTAAGTAGGTGACAGCTGACCTATTTCTTGCAATCCCTTAAGCCACTCACTGTACCTTACAGCTCACTCAGATGTTCTACATGCAATAATATATTAAGGTAGGAGTGTCGCCCAGGTTCTACTGCATATGACAGAACATTCATAAGACTGACCTTCAAAAATGAGCGACTTCACTTAAATATAACAGCTTAGGTGACAGAAGTACATATTTAGTTATGAAACTGCTGACCATATGCTCAATAATCCAGGTGTGACATTACCCTAACAAAACACATACTCTGTTGCGTGGTACTGTTCTAGTTTTAATCACTTGACTGGAACAGTGACTTTTGTTAATCTCTTATTAAATAAACATTTTATTTGAAAATCCTTATAATAGAAGGACAGTTTTAAATTGTGATGATGAATAAGAATTGCATCACAAGTATGAAGAGTATGGAGGAAAACACTAATACACAAAGATCAGCAATGATGCCCACCTGAACTGCCATACAGCATATGAAATAGTTACCAGCACTACCTGGCAAACGGGCAGCTTCCAATTGTACAGTAAAGCTTCGCTGAATAAGTCTGAGTCAGCAAAGGCTTATAAATATGTTTCTTCAGCACATCTGCCTACCTCAGCATTCCCTAAAGGGTAATGACAGCCTCCTTGGGGAGATGCTGACTTGCCTTGATGGAGGCCCAAGCAAATCAGAAAATGTCATGCATTTAAAACATTATTTGGTACCTGGAGTATAAGGCTGGCAGAAGGATAACAGCAAAGTCAATAATGTGTGTGTTTGACTGAAAACTAAAACTAAAAAAAAATCCTCTACTACGCACAATTTTGGTTATTTCAAGTCTGCATGTGCTTAAGGGTTATCTCTTCATAAGAAGAGTTCCAAGGTACATTTCAGACAGGTTCAAATAAAGATCTAGTTAACATCTGGAAGAAACTATAACTGGAAGAACACAAACAGTTGTTGCTTCATCCGGACATAAAACACAATAAAAAGTCTTTTCTGAAGGTGTAAAAGCCTCCTCCACCACATCCCACATGTAAGAGGCTTCACTCAACATCCCCTATTTTATACATATATATATATATATATATATATATATATATATATATATATATATATATATGAATGTATGACCCTTAATCAAAAAAAATCACAATATCAAATGGCAAGTGATCAAACACAACTTGTCGAGCATCAACCTACCAAGAAAATATGTTATTGTAGGCACACGCCCCGCATCCCATTAATTTAACAGACCAACTTCAAGATTGCAATACAGTGGAGAAAGAGCAAATTCCCAGCCTCCACTGTGTTGCAATCTCACATTAAAAATGCCAGTACACATGATCAGTTGTATTTTGTTCACCTGTTTCTGCTTTTTTCCTTCTGACAATTGGTACTTTTGACCAATATACACATATTTACAAACACACACACACACACACACACACACACACACACACACACACACACACACACACGCACACACACACAAATATCAGTGTGTGCACACATGAACTCCACAGTCAAAGAAAAAGTGAAGAACACAAAATACTTGTCAATAACTGTAATAGAAACACCAAAGTACAGTTGTGTGAATAAACTTACCATATGAGTAGATGTTCGAATGATCACTGCTGTAGCAGACTAAGCTATATGGATTATCCAACAGCTGGACAGCTTCAGGGCCCCTTCTACACTTCCAAACCATTAGACAACTTCAACAGAGATGTCTAAAAAGACAGGTTTGTGTGCCAAGCCCTTCATAGCTTTCATGTCAACTGAGAAAGGGAGGTCGAGACCGGAAAGGGCATATCTAGGAGTACCAACCTGGCATTACAACACACTAAAAACTAAGGGAGATTGAGGGTCTGAGTGGCTACTGCAGCAGTGATCATCTGAACATCGATGTTACGGTACATTTACTAACTGTACTATGGTTATCATATTGGTCACTGCTGCAGTGGCCTAAGCTGTATGGGTAGATTGCCACAGCTTACAATATTTTGAAGGGGTGAAGGGTCCAGGAGCCACAGCTTCTAGAATACTTCTACAATCCAACCCCTTCCAAAACGCCACAGATGAAGGCAAGGCCATGGAAGAGTGGGTCTTGATCCTGCCTGGAATAGTTTTCTTATGGTGATAATAACAAAAGTAATAGCCAGAGGCAACCATTTAGAAACAGTCTGCTTTGACACAGGTTGTTCCTTCTTACCATCACAAGAAACCAACAACTTATCAGAAGATCTGAAAGAGTTTGTTCTGTCAAGATAGTACTCCAGCTCTCCGTGGACATCTAAGATATGGAATATTCTTTTTCCCTCATTTTGGGGCTCAGGAAAGAAAACAGGGAGATGAATAGCTTGGCTTAAAGTAAATTCAGATACCACTTTAAACATAAATGTAGGATTAGTTCTCAAAGAAACCCTGTCTCTTTGATAGGGTTGGCCCTCCATAAGACATTGCAATTCAGATACTCTTCTTGAAGTGTTCAGACTAATCAGCAAAACAGTTTTGCATCTTAAGAACCTCAAGGTAGCCAGAAGAGCTAGTTGAAATGGGGTAAGTTGTGATGCCCACCACTGATAACCAATATGTGATGGCCATCAATATGTGATGTACCCACTCTGGGCCAGTAATCAAGGAGCCTGAATCCTCACCACTGAACCTAGAGGGGGATGTGCACTTGGAATACAAATGGATACACTCAGTATTTCAAGATGCAGACCTCTCTGCATTAAGTACAATTTCCCTTAAGAGCACACAGAGAACACACACAGCCCAGGGTGTGGATTTCACTATATCTGTGTTCCTCCAGGTCCCCAATAACAATCCCACTGGTACAGCTGTAGGGTTAAGTCCTCAGCTGAGTGTCCAAGCCAAGTCCTCCAGCACCCTCGCTGTGAACCCACTGCTTTGTGTCTGTGCCACAAGTTGCTGACACACACTCATTTAAGATTTAATTTTCACACACACACACACACACACACACACACACACACACACACACACACACACACACACACACACACACACACACACCTGGGAATGGCTGCCACAGATTACCCGCTCTGCCAACTTTGCCCAGACTATAAGGCAGACTCACTGCCACCAGTCAGTTACTATAAGGCTCTTATAAAAGGTATCAAATTATACGGTGCAATGTTAATACTAATACATATGATAGTAGTTGACGAAGACAGCTAGGCCTTCTAGAGTTGCCCAGAGTGTGTCACGAAATATATATACAAGTACTCTCAAAGGTTAGATACTTTCTACAAGGACCAGCTGCATTAAAAGTTTTAAATACATTTAATAATAAATAATAAAAGAACATGAAAATATTGAATATGTATTCACAGTAAACCACAGAGTTCAGATCACAGGAAATATTGAAAAGAACATTGATGGATGGACTCAGACAAATAAAGAAAAATAATATCTAAACTAAGCTTCACTATATTCCTGACTAATCTAAAAGAATTACTGTTCCCTAGTTAAGTTACTTACTACTGCAAGGCAAGATGCTGTGGGTGAGGGTCTTTCTATTCAGGTTCTCCAAAACAGAATACTCAGTACTCTGATATTTCTCCTTGTTAATATCTAAAATATAATTTCCAAGAGGACTGACAGAATGACCTTATCTGGTCACCCAAGTTCTCACAGTATTCCCCTTTGAAGCTACGAAAATAATTTAGCATAGACGGCTACAATACACATTTACATGTTTATGACAGTGCCTGCGGCACCCCTGTTTTTACTGAGCTAATGAACAGAGGTTTTTACCCAGAACTAGCATCTCCGGTCCTATTCAGCACTGTGGTGTGACGTTTTAATGGTTTAACAGCTCATTTACAGTTCCCATCTTTTTCTTAAAGTACGTTAGCTGGTTAACCTCTGCTGTGTCAGTATCCTCTATTACAACATATACATTTAATTCAGTTACAATAATACATAAAAATGTCTTTTCATTCCAGCAGGGTGCACTATTGGTACATTTTACCACAAGCAAATCTTAGAAATACAATTTTAACACAAGCATCCATACAATCAGTTTAATATACAAATGACATACAGTTCTAATACATTTTTAACACAAGCATTTTGTATAAATTAGTTTGATATTCAAAGGACATATTCTTTAGAAAACTCCAGCTGGCTATATACTGGCTCCTGTCCATATCATCACACAAGTGTTAGCTTCTCTAACACAAATTAAGATCTCTAGGAGAATCCACCAATGTTGTTGAGGTCTCTTATGCAAAACCACTTTCAAAACATTCTGACATGAGAATGCATTGAAAGAGGAGGAACCATGGGCAGACATGCTGAAATGGCCTACAAATTAATCTTGATAAAAGAGTAAGTAAGGCCATAGGATAGTAATTCACAGGAATATTGTAAAACCAGTGAAACACTAGCCTAATACAGATGGTAGTTTGCAACAAATGTCAGTCTTTCTATGTTGGGAAGACCGAGGGGAAACTGGGGAGGAGGACTTATGAACATATATATGATATTAAGAAAGAGAACGACAGCAATGCATTATATAAACATTCCCATGTCTGTGACGGTTTTACCAAATTTGAGTTTGGCATATCAGAAAAAACACCCCTTGAGATTAGAGGTGGGCAGTGGGAAGCCAGGATACATTATAGGGAGTTTGGCTAGCCAGGTTAAATGCCACATCACCTCCTTGGTTAAATTCCTGTATTTCCCTACATCCTGTTCTAAGGATGAGGGTTGCTGAATCATTTTTTTGGATTCAATAAATCTGTTTTATTATAGAGTTTGGTCCAGCCTGCTTTTTATGTACTAAGTGGATGGTACCTTTACTGTTGTGATCAGTCAGTTAAAACAGAGACCCCTTATAAAAAATCAAGTTTCCTGAAAAGGAAAGTAAATGTATATGATAAATATTAAATGTGGAAGATTTTCCCAAAGGTGAACTTATCTGCCCAGCAATGGAACAGCACAAGCTGACCAATCCTTAAAATCCTGAATAGCATTCTCTTCAGTGTCAGGAAAGCTTTAAAGGGCTTGGTGCCCAAACCTGTCTTTTTAGACACTCTTAATGGTTTTGGTGCATGGAAGGTGCTCTGAAGCTTTGAAAACTGGATGGCTGTTATACCCTTGGCAGAATATAAGCCATACGACTTGGGCTGCTGCTGCAGTGATCAATATGATGAACATCAGCAGTGATTTCCTTAGAGAAACTGCAAATGATGAAGTAAAACTGCTCCCCATTGAAATGTCAAGACTTGTAATAGCAAGCCCTGGAATGATGGGGGAAAAACACCAAAAACATGAGAACAGTATTTGTTGAACAATGCTTTTCTCTTTTAAATTAGTTTTTGCAGGGGCCAAGCTGCCTGCACAACAGCTCTCCACCATCCAACTCCAAATGTGGGACAAACCCTCTCATAACATGGTAAAAAATGGGCAAAATGTAGAACTATGATGCTAACAAAATGGTTAAAATGATTCATTGTTACTTAATGTGGATACTAGTTAAAAAAACATTCTTAATGAATGGCTAGTCTGGCAGTTAGTGCAAAGGATTACACCTAAGAGCTGTTAATGAGCTACTTCTACAGTACACAGTTTGATTTTCTCAATCTTCACTTGCCTACTGTTTGAGCAAATCACTTAATCAGACAGGTCTCTGGGACTGCAGGCCTAGTTAACTACCTCTGCGCTCACTGGTGTGATGGACCCTTTCAATGTGGAACAAAGAAAAACACAGACTCAAAATGGGCATGTTCCTCATAATGAGGTACAATATCTGAAATTATATACACCAACTTCAAGACTATCATACTTCAGAGAAAAGGGAATATTCCCAGGAACAGTAATCTCAGGCTAAGTATGTTTAAGTTCACATTTTCCATCATTCAATCTTGCAGTTCTGTGTAGCACACTAACAAATCTCGGAATTTCAAATGGTTACTAGTATAACTCATCCAGTCATGGTCATCAAGTTGCCACCTCATCCATTTTCCACTCAATCAAATGTAGGGAAGCCTTACTGATATACTTGAAGGACTCAATCAGTGTGCTGAGGATAAGATGCAGAATCTGAGAACCTATTGTCTATGTTCACCAAAGACAAATGAAAGTGACATTGTGAGAAGAAACACAGAAAGATACAGGGGAAGGTCTGTGAATAAGTTACTCCACTGACCAGTTCAGAGACCAACTTAGCTACCTAGCTAGACATCATAATGCTCATATTAAAAAGAATACAAAGCTGCGTGTAACTTGTTACCTATAAGATGTCACAAAACACTTCTGGGAGTATGCCTCTGGAATTTGAATGTGGTTGTTGTCTATGTTCCATCCATCACCTCCGGATTTCACAGACCAATATCTGTACCGTTCTGCAAAATAAAGTGAAAAAAATAAGAAAAACATCAGCAACAAACAAATCAAAAATCATACCACACATGGGTACAATAAAACAGAACACTACACTTGCATGCAGCTTTTGATTTTCATTCCACTATAACCTCAGTGTGAAGTAATTACTTCTACTTATACCTTTTAAGTAATTTTAATTTTCCAGATCACTTTTCTGTTTCATTCTAAAGCAACCATGTTTATTTAAAAAATTGCATGAAATGAGCAGTAAGGACTATGATTAATTATACACACATACGCGCGCACACACACACACACACACACACACACACACACACACACACACACACACACACACACACACACACACACAAACACACTTCATAAGTGATGGTATGGTTCCCCTGTTCCCCATAAAACATTTACAAGCAATTTTCCTGTTCAATGGAACACAGTGCTGCCCATTATCTTAGCCTCTCAGACATTAGTCCTCTGGAGTACGACTCAGAAAACATTATGCATTTTTTTTGCTTGTCATCTCAGGAAAGATGAAAGCCTAAAAGTCTGTTATTATGAGACCATGGCTTGTCAGAAAGTCATTTTTTCAAGGGTTGTCTAATGGTAAACTTTTAGCAGTCCTGTTAAACATGCATGGGTACTTCAAAATGAAATATATGGTCATTGCTATATTTATTTCTATGTTAACTATGTTAGCCCTGCAGGGTGAAGCACATTTTCAGAGTGGAACTGTGAAGGAAAAGCCAGCAATTCGTTACAAGAACATTACAGCTGGTTTAGACACAAAAAGAGTACATAATGTGATTAGAGGAGAAATGGGCTATACATAATAATTGGTATAAAGTGCATAAGCATGGCATTCCACAAGGGAGCAGGCTAACCATAACATCCATGTAACAGTAGTATTTGCTAAGTGATTAAAGAGAAGTAAAAAGGTATAATACAAAAAAAGAGATAAATCAGTAAAAGGAATGTGCTGGCAGCATACATACAATGCTACACTTTTATACTGCAATGTTTAAGCAACATAACATAACATAACACACACGTACAAGAATCTTGCAGTATGTCAGACAGCACATAAGTAAATGTCATTTTCATGTTAGTAATATATATATATATATATATATATATATATATATTTGTTTTATTAATGATGGTATTCATTACCACCATGACCATGATTCAGAAGTACTGCATGTATGTCTACAAAAGCTCAGTGCTCTTTATAGAAATTCTTACATAATATAGTCGTGAGACATTGAACACAGTCTTACACCACTGTGTAAGCACTGCATTCCATGTATGGAACACATATGCAAATTATACCTCCCATCTAACATGCTTCACAAAAGCAGAAGTAGCTGTGTGGGGTTAGTCCCAATGGTAAATCCTGGCGGACACGGACTGCACACCTGTGCATGATACTGTCTAGTATGTAGCACAACACACTGTGCTGCGTAACATAATAGCTCTGTAACCCCCGCACATTGATTCTAACAAGCTCCCAACAATGGGGGCTCAAATAACACAGGGACCCTCATTATCATATTATGGTTGTGACGGCAATTGTAATACTGAAAAGCATTTCTGTTCTCTTCAAAGAAAATGTGTAAGAAAGTATATTAACGTTATTCTGAATAAAGATAAAACTGAAAAAGTTGAATTGTACTTTCTTCAGTGAGGTGTAAGCTGTAAAACAATGTGGACAATTGTACATCTGATATTGTGGAAATGCATTACAGTTTTACAAGAATGAAACTTAACCCTTGTTTCTTCATTGCACACATCAATACTGCAAGCATCTTACTCCTTGGTCTGTTAGGTGACATGATGACATGTTAGTTCATTAACACCTATGTGATGTGAATGTCACGCCTCTAGTAACCTATATACATTGTTACATTAAAAAGCATTTTCTGGGAAGTCAACTTAAAAACATAACACAAAGAACTGCAAATATTTTGTGAACAATAAAAGCTGTTAAAATGGTACAAACAGCAATGTTATCAGTAAAAAGTTTTCTTTGCATTGATAACAGTCAATACAGTCAGCATCTTTACTTCAATACTGTATTATTATGAGTAAAAAAAAAATGATAATTTTTATCTAATGTTTAACAATTTCTCATGTCTTGGAAACTGTACGACCCTGATATATTTTGTCAACTTACTTTTGTTAGCAAGACATAAGCTTTCACATAACAAAAGGTTCCTTTCTATGTGTGTGCTTATTAAGATATTTACAGAAATATGAAGAACTATGTTTATATACATAAATGACAATACAAATAACCCTGAATATTTCTCAATGACAGTTTTCTTTAACATCATCTAAGGTTTCATCTGATGACATGCAACAGTTTGTAAGTCACCCAGTTTTACAAATATTAAGTACATATGGACATACGTTCATAATACCAAATAACTACCAATATCTCCAATACAGTGTAATGTAATTGCACATTGACAATGTACTTTGCTTTCTTCCACCAGGACATTTTGCACAATGTCCCTCAATGACATAAAAGTCTCTCAGTTACGAAAATATAAATAATGGGAAATCAGTCATTAATTTTCTCCAAGTCAGAACATCTGAGATTACCAATCTTAGTATCATTTTGTTAATTACATGTTGTATTTTTTAATACTGCCTATTATTAATTTGTGACTCACTCAGTTAAGGGTGACAGACACAAAAAATGTTTGAACATATAAAGGAGCTATGGGCGTTAATGGGAAGAATACAAAAAAGGCTCTATAGATTTGAATGAGTTAGACAGATGCTAAGTCTCAATCTAATGTCAGGTCATTTTTGGGGGGGACAGAGAGGCTCATTGTTAATTCAAACAGCTAACAGTTAAAGAAATAGAAAAGCTATAAGAGTGGCTGCTGAAGGAAACACATATCAAATACACTGACTGCAAAGGCTCTGAAAATTCCACTTTTGGACTTAACAGCCAGAAACGTTTAGGGCACAGTATATATTTCAAATGTTTGTCTTCCATTTGACCATTATCTGTGTTTTGAATGCCTTATTTTTAATTCTTTGTGCAAACTTTTTAACATTTGAATATTTATTAGTAAAGTAAATGCTTTAACCTAAACAATGTTATTTAACATTGAATGTTTGTGGCTGATGATTTATTTATTTATATTTTACATGTACCTACTATTTTGAAACATTCAAATATTGCAAAGGACAACTGCTCAGAACTGATCACTACCATGCAAATATTTAAAAACTGGCACTGTCATTATACACAGTGTTTCCTTCTACCCTGAGCATAGGTGGACCTATTACACAGCAATGTACTAGACACTCTTGTGTTGTGTACCATTCAAGAAAATGGGACATACACTATATCACCACAGATAACTGCAACTCAGTTCTATGAATTGTGGTATTCACAGCAGTATCACAAAATGCTCGTATCAATGCACTGTGTCTATAAATACCAAGCCCCATCTATTTACATAGTTTCTGGGAGATGAGCTACATACAAAAAGGATTTAAGAAATAATATACATAAAAGGTTGATAAGAAAAAGAAATTGAGTTGTAAAAAAGTTGGATGCAATACATAGAAAGAATGAGGGAACATTACCGTAAAGAAAAATAGAAAAACAGGTGATAGGGAGCAAAAGCAAAGCAGAACAAGGTTCTGGAAGTGACATGTGTGGAGATACAAAGAGGATAGTAGGAATAGATTGATGAGGGGGAGTGACAGTGAATGATGTTAAAATGGAGTAAACAGGACACAAGTGAACAGTAGAGAGACAGTGTAAGGAAAATTCATATACGAGACGAAAAAAAATCTTCCACAGACAAAACATTCAACGAAGGTCCCATCTGCTTGACTTAGTAATAGCTCAAGTCGATGTAAAATTCCTACTGAACCTACTGAAAAGAGAAGGCAAAGTTAAACAATGCCTTGGTCAATTTGCCCCTAACAGCTTAAATACCATCATGGGTCTACCCCCTGAAAAAAGGCCACCAGCCTAATGGAAGTAACTCACTCAAAAAAGGATAAAGAAAATAAACAGAGTGCTTCTATAGAAGGTGCATTGTCAGTAGAAAGGAAGATTAGGTGGAAGTAAATTGCTGTTTCTGATGTTTATATGGGATGCTGAATAAAAACGTCAGGAAAATATGGGCAATGAATAGATAATTCATGTGATGGAGCCAAGCTTATTTTTTTATATGTAACTCGGGTTGTTACTAAGGATTTACTGTTTGACGTGTGTATTAATGGTAATGTAATAGTTGGACTTCTATGTTGGCTACACAGGTGGCTCAGTTCTGATGTAAAATATAAACATGGTGCTCTATTACTGACTTATTTAGCTTACTTTTTAAGAGAATAGGTTGTCTTGACCACAGGAGTGCAGCCGTTAAGCAGAAGCATAACTAAGCAAACTGTTGAGGGATGGACACAATATTAATACACAAATGAAACGTGTCTGAAGACAGCAATCTATTTTCCAATATCATCTAATTTTGCTGTTTTATTATTATGCAGTGATGTGTTTGACCATGATGTCCATAGGTAAACTTAGCTACTTAAATTTAAGTTGACTAAGAGCTGGACACTACTGAGCTTTGAGGATCTCAAATAGCTGTTGCACTGTATAATGGGTTCTCCCTTTGTCTTACTGTGAATTAACCTTGAGGTTAATTATATTACATGTATGGGATGGGAGACAGGCTTTGCTTTCTTCACAGAACACTATTTTTATTATTTACTTACTTTTACTTATCTACTTACATATTTAAATTCAAGTTTTATAGAATTCAAAACACACAAATTTACACAGTGCAAGGCATGTCCAAAATGTGAAGTTTTACATTTAGAATAAAAAGCTTTTACTACATTATACACAGCAGATCAAACTGATTCTGTATACTGTACAAATCCAAAGACATGAAAATAAGGCTTTTTTCTTTGAATTCATGCCATACCATCTTGTTAAACTAGCTAAAATGGCACTCACTGAAAGTGTATTTCAACAAAGCTACACTTGGTGAATAGAAATACACAGTTTTGTCAGATTCATTAAACACATCATTACATGCAAGCTCTTCTGCCTTAGCTCCAGTGCTGGGAGTTATACTGCACTCGATACTGATACAACCCTGCCTACAGAATGAGAGCTTGTACCAAACCGTCTGCTCTTCACCTTCTACCACTTGAATATCATACGCTCTCTTCACAGCCCAGCTCACAAAAATCTCAAGACAGAAATCTGCTGCTGTGCTAGTGAGCAAATCCTCTGGACTATATGATTCTGACATCATGACTACCAGGAATTAGGCATTTCAATTTAGTCAGAATATTCAGAATTTTTCACACTCCCCTATAAATAAAAACTGAATAACGTTAGCTTCCATTTTCAGTTGTTGCTCTCTAGGTAAACAATTTCTAATAGTTATACCTACCTCAGTTTCCAGTTGTCTACTTATTTCCTGTGGGATTTTTTAAACCCATTTTTGAAGCCAAGCATCAGAGTCTACACCCAGTCATTCTCTCACTGTCCCTAATGAAAGACACAATGACTTTCATCAACTTTTCTGTTAGGTGATTTTTAATGCACTTCATGTAAACTCTGGCCATCATCCTAGCAAAAGTCCCTCGGGATCACTGCAGCATGCAGTGAGGCTGACTTCAGTAGACAGAACTGCAACAGCCCATAATTATGGATGTTGAAATAAAGATTTGTGAAATACCATTTTTCTCTCCCATTACCAACCACAACTGCCTCAATGAATAAGGACATCTCTTTAAAGGTCCTGTATGAATTCACAAAGCTTTAAAGTGACTTAACATTTTATTTACTGCTACTATATATTTTATTTTCACATTTTAATTTCTCTTTATTATATTGCCTGTTCAAAACAATGTTCTTCATCTGGTATGGTTTTGGTGGTTTTAAAAGAAACGAGAGTGACAGCTTGCAATTGCAAAAGCTTAGTAAAAATATAAGTCATGCAAGCTTTAGATTGTTTTAAGGTAGGTATTTAAAGGGTCAATTTCGTACTGTATTTTACTTCCATTTAGTTCCAGGCTTGTTTTGTATTAGTACTCATTAACTTACATATTTGATGGTTGGACTTTTACTGATTTTGTTATTTAACAGATGCTTGTGTAAGAAAATGTTTCTGAGGAAGTCTTTGTGGACGAATAGCAAATATTAAACTTGAACTACACTAAAAACCATTTTGGGGTCAGTCTTCTTTGTGCAGTACTGGTGTTTTGTAGTAGGATGGTTTTGATGGTTGTTTAGCATACAAGAATCTTCATCTGAACAAAAGGTGGCACTTTCACACTTTTAACTCTCTAACTTATGATGCATACTTTCTTTTTCTGACCTACATTACTACCCATCAGGCACATCACCCGCTAACGATAATATTTCAGTTTTATTCACTTACCCCTCTAGTTTCTCACCTTCTTCTGACTTATATACATTGGCATTAACTCCTTTGTTTATTCTTCTGTACTAAAAGGTTCTTTTTCTAACTATCTCCTGTTAATAGCTCTTACTGCAAAGCATATTATTTATTATTTTATCCTTTGAAGACTAGGTTAGTTCCACTAGGCAAGCAGCCTCTTTTCAGTGGAGGCCCAAGGCTGTATTCATGCTACTTGGTGAAATTTGGCCAGGGCATCGGGAACAATATGGAAACCTTATAAGAAAACAACTATGAGTAAACTGGAAAGAGTACAGCAAAACTATATCAAGGACATCTATACATGTGAAAATGTAAGTGATTAAGAAAGACTAAAATAGCTGAATTTGTACAGTGTCGTATAAATATTTAAGAGGAGACCTTATTCAGCTATACAAGGCATTTAGAGACAACTACCACTGCAATGCTTGAAGTAGTTGAGAATCACCATACAACCTTTGTAGAAGATGCTATGTTGTATCTTCCGGCTTTTCCCGGTTAGGGGTCGCCACAGTGGAACTCCGGTCCGCTCATGATTGGCAGTTGATTTTTACGTACCGAGTTGCCAGCCCTGACGCACAACCTTCAACGAAGGAACGCCCATTTACGCATGTCTTCACGCAGAAGACGCTCTGAGAGTCGAAGTGAACAGCTTCTTACTGTGAGGCAACAATGCTACCGTAGCACCACCACCACAGACTTTTGTAGAAGATTGAAACAAATAAAATAATCCAACCAAGAATCCAAAAGGAGGCAGAAGTGAAACCAAGACTCCTTTATTCCACAACAGTGAGCGCTTTTGTTCGAATTACATGGACTTCATCAGAAAAACTGCCACTGTATGTGCAACTCTCTAAATACAAGCAACAAGTCACATGTTAAATTAACACAGACGTTGGTTGATTAGTGTGCCCTCTTTGCAATTTAAAGAGCCATTTACAGTTTTTGAAAAAACATGCACATTATTTTAAGTTAAATCATAAAAACACAATGAATTATTTATGTAGCCCAACTACTTTTTAAGTATGAACTATAAAGCACATATTATTAGTTTGCATAACACACTAAGCCTCTAAAAGCCTTAGTAATTAAACAAGTTTAGCTGACAAGAGTATAACTGACAAGAGTATAGGTACTTGAACAGCAGTTCCTATACAGTTTAATTTCTTTAACTTTGTAAAATCATGAATAAACCCTCCAACCTGTGTTCTAAACAGTACAGCCATGTCCATAGACAGAAAATTCACAAATGTATATAAATATATATAGGCACATTGTAAATCAAAGTAACAATAAGAAATAAATAACGAAAAACTAACAAACACATAACCGTGAAGACAAAGAAATGCATCTAGCTTAAAAGAGAACACATTACATACTGTTATTGTGGTAATAGTTGTTCAAGTCCCTGTACGAGGGTTAACCTTGCTAAAAATAATAACAAATAGTAGGCAGATTTCAGCCTCAACAAGCTAGCAAGAGAAACATTCTCATTTAAACCCGGTGGTTCCGTGGCATTACATCTAATCTGCCATTTAAGTTCTTTGTACTCTAAATGACCCCCTCTGGAACCTGGGTCAACATGATCAATAGCATGATATTTACAATAATGCCTAGGGTGTGCTTTTACATGTTTACTAAGTGCATATTTTTCATCCTGTCTATGCATGTCATATTGGTGATGGTAAATCCTATTGTTAAATGCTCTCTTAGTTTGCCCTATGCAATAACTATCACATAATTGACACTTGGCCATATATAGCACTCACTTTGAATAACAACATTACCTTTTTGTTAACCTAACATAACCCACTCCTGGTATCTTGAATCTCTCCCCTTCTGCTACAAATTTACACTGAGAACAGTTTCCACACTTTATCAAGTTATGCACACTATGAATATGTACTTTAGAGTTTTTACTTAAAAAGTAGGTGGGCTACACAAAAAAATTGATTGATTTAACTTAATAATGTATATGTTTTTTCAAAAAACTGTAAAGCGTTCTTTAAATTGCAGAGAGGGCACACTAATCAACCAGCTTCGTTGTTAACTTGACATGTGACTTGTTACTTGTATTTAGAGAGTTGCATGTACAATGGCAGTTTTTCTGATGAAGTCCATATAATTCGGACGAAAGCGCTCACTGTTGTGGAATTAAAGTCTCTTGGTTTCACTTCTGCCTCATTCTTTAAGATTCTATAGGAATAAAAAGTATACTGACTGGTCCTGAGAGAACAGCTGATGCATGGAACAGGCTACCAAACATTAAAGCATGCACTAGTTTTGATATTTGTAAGAAGAGCCTGGACACATTATGTTTTGGTATAGTGGCTGGCTAGAAGGGCATTAATGTCAGTGCTTGAAATATTTGTATGTATGTATGCTCCACTACCCTTTTCGATAGGTGCCGTGGAATTGTTTACATCCACATGAACTACCACCAACTCAAACAGATTGCGCCTTGGTTTAAAAGAAAACTCCACCCTGCAACTAAAAATATTCAGTCTATCTTTGTTTCCAGGCATTTTTTAACATCTCAAATTCACTCTAAGTACTTTATTTGTAATTTTAGCCTGTTTACCACAGCATGGCAACTGATGGGGCTTGATATACCAACGAGATCTTCTGCTTCAACCCTTTCTCTTTCCCATAAAGCATTTCAAGTCTTCTTTCTATGACTCATGCCAGACATAAGGAAGTTACTGTGAATTTCCAAGCCATTGATATATAGTAGGAAATATGTGACTCACTGTCATTTTGTATTCTTTCTGTAAGAGGGCTGCTTCTTTTCTGTTGCTAATCACCCTCATTTATGTTTTGCTCAGAGCTTCTTTTACAGCAGCTGCAGTCAGAGAAGTAGCTAAATTGGAGGCCTTGTTTCTAGGTGTTCTTTTGTAGCCCAACATGAATTGACAGTCTCCCCCCCCCCCCCCCACACTACATTAAAGGTGTTAAAACTGTCACTGCAATTGTCAGCTTAGAATCGAAAGGAAGGGATTTCCAATCTAAATTTCTTTCCCTCTGCCTGCAGTAAGAATTCTATATTTATTTAATCAGTTTGCCAGCAGTATAATATTTATTTATATAAACACTTTCAATTTAATTTTTGCAAGCAATTTCCAGAAAATTCTTGATTATTTCAGTGTGTTTTATTACTAGTGACTTTTGATTTAACCCTATTTATGTATACAAGCCATTTTTATGTTAACTTATTTTTGCTTGCCCATTTCGGAACAGCTGTCTTGTGATATGCTGTTTTGGTAATTTCCTGACATTCTACTCATCTCCACATTTTTTAAATTACAGCAAAACAGTAATTTGCAAACCTGACTTCATGATACTGGCACAGTAAAAGAATGTACTGAAATCTAACTGTATTCTACAGTATATGCAGTGACACTTTTTTTTTTTGGGGGGGGGGGGGGGGTTGCTTACTGAATATTTTAGAAAATAAAGTATCACTTGCATTACACATATAAGTAATGCATTTCTTGAAATTACTATGATATTCTCAAATTCAAAAGCAAATTATTAAGCAATTCGCTAGTCCTTTCCCTGTATCAGTAATTTTTCTTTGAACTACTCCTGTCTTTCTGCATAGTCTCAATTATGTTATGTAATAAGATCAGCTTATCTAAAATGTATATTAATTTCAGTTTCAATGATGATGCTATAATCTGATTGTTAAAAATCAACTATAATTGTATGAAGGGCTGTGGAAAAATACAGCTTCATACGGTGGAGTTACTGCTGTGTCTGAACTGCATTATTTTAATATGTAACAAAGAAAAAGTAAGTGTTATAGGAGTAGAGGCATGTTAGTTATTGTAAAAGGAATTTGTTAGCCTGACTCCTCTCGAGTGCATTGTTGCTAGGGAAGATTTCAAACATTCAAGGTCAGAAAACAAGACCCATTGAAAGCAGGTGGGTCATGTATAGGAAGGTGTTTGTGTGAAGTCCGAGGCAAAAATCACGAGGGATGAGAACATTTGCAAAGTCTTTTGATTGGTAGAGTCATTGTAAACATGAAGGTGTGCATAAATGCTTTAATAAGAAAAGTGTATAAAAGATGTAGTTTTTCTCTCTTCAGAGAGACTGCTTTACCAACTGCTATGAAGACTGTCTCTCAGCGCTGTAAAATAGAAATTTCTGTTTGCACATCCTGAAGTGTTGTTCCAGACTGAAGGCATATAAGGTAAATTCTTAATGTTATTTATTTATGACTTTAACATTTTGGTGACGTGTTCTGGATCTGAGTTTTGGTATTGATGCAAAGCAGTTCTGGAGCCCATCACATATTTTCTGTAAATTCCACACTGCTTTGCATGAAATAGTGAGAGATTCAGATGTGCAGCTATTCAGGGTATGCAAACATACTAGCTTTGGCAGGGAAATAAAATGTTTTGTAAAGTAAAAAGGGGTTGGCTTGTTTTGTCTCTTTTACTGCGGTGGTGGTGCTGTGGTAGCGTTGTCCCTCACAGTAAGACGTTGTCCTGTTCGATTTTCAGCTAGAGCGTCTTCTGTGTGGAGACATGCGTGAATGGGCGTGCCTTCGTTGAAGGTTGTGCGTAAGGGCTGGCAACTCGGCACGTAAAAATCTACTGACAATCATTAGCGGACCGGAGTTCCACTGTGGCGACCCCTAACCAGGAAAAGCCGAAAGACTCAACAACAACAACAACACAATTTTCGCAAAATGTAAAATAAGTGAATGACTATGTTTCTGTTTGACTGAGTTGATGTAAGGTATGCAAATTACTAGTGGGAGGATCCCACAGCAATGAGAATAGTAAATGTATGTGCACATACAGTAAAGGACAAATTAACACAAGGAGGCGCCTTGTGTCAAGGGTGGTACCCTCAGGATTGAAAGATAAGAGGTATGAGAGCTGCTTTATTCTGTCAATGTATGAATGTATGACATAAAGAAAAAGAGGAAAAAAAGATAAAGTTAAAACAAGTTCATGAGCCCACAGCATGACTGGGACGTAGACTATAAACTGTTAAAACAAATTCATGAGCCTACAGCATGACTGGGACGTAGACTATAAACTGTTAAAACAAATTCATGAGCCTACAGCATGATGAGAAGTAAAAGTATGCATGGTTAAAATAAATTCATGAGCCCATAGCATGCTAGGTCTTAAGTGTGATTGAGTGGATGTACCCTCAGATGGTCCAAAAGAGTGGTTAGTGCTGGACACAGTACTTATCTGCCTCATTATCCTGATTGCAATGCTAGAACAAGGTGCAGATTGGTTGGCAACAATGAGCTGGCAGTGCCCCTACAGCTTCATCTAACACATCTTGCTTCAATTGTGGAGAAGCAGCACATTGGAGAGGGGAATGCCCACACAGGCAAATGCAGAGTGTCCAAGATACTTGGATTGAATGGCAACCAAAATATAATAATGCATTTTTCCTCCACCACCGCCTTAGACTGAAACAGTCAGGAAACTCCATACTGACTAGGTCAAGGAAATAACACAGAAGCAAATCTTAACCTTCTACTGCCAATCAATCAAAATGGACCCTATGATAAGATGAAAATAAATTCAAAGAAAACCCCATTTCTGGTGGACACTAGAGCCACTAGGTCAGTGTTAAAAATGACTTCAGATAGTCAAATACCAGTATCACAGCATAAAGTAAAGGCAGTCAGAGTGACAAATACTATGGTTATGTATCCTGTTTTGGAACCCATCCCATTTCTTTAGGTCCGAACAAAGAAAAGCATTCTTTTCTTTTGAATACAACTGCTAGGAAGAGATTGGTTATGCAAGCTGGGGTGCACTATTTACTGTGCCTCAGAAGGGGTGTATCTAAATGTTCCAGCAGAATCAGAAGGGGTAGTATTGGCAGATTTAGCAGAAGCTAAGAAACAGCCTGTTTGAACCATACAGACAGATGGCGAGTTACTACAGCAGGTACCTGCCAACTTGTGGGCTAAGCATGCAAATGAACTAGGTATACTGAAATAATCATAACCAGTAAAAATAAAATTAAACCCATCAAAACCTCTACCTAGAGTGCCACAATATCCACTAAAGCTGGAAGCACAGCAGGGAATCAAACCTGTAAGTCAGTCTCTAATACAGCAAGGAATAATGGTTCCCTATTAGAAGACCGAAGACGCATTCTTTCAAATGCGTCTTGGTCTAACTCAAAAGCCTGAAACGGCAAAATATCAAAGCAGCTTTTAAGCAAATTCTTTCCCTGGGAAAGCATTTGCTTGGCCGCTTCGTTACTTTGCTGTTTTTGGCACTGTAGTGCGGTTTCGGAGTTGATATATTTAAGTAGGGGAGGGTGTGGGGGGCAAAGCCCCCCACTTAATCTAATGTTTAAAGTATTTTATTTATTTATTTTTTTTTGTTGTTGTTGGAACAGCGATTTTTCTTCCCTAGGGGGAAAAAAAAAAATCACTGTTCTGACAGTTCGAAATTGTAAGTTTTCGCTTACATAGGGTCAATTAATCACTGTTCGCTTTTTTTAAATGTTCGGTGATCTAATATAGACCTGGAACAATACCACCAGCTAAAAGCCCTTGTAATACTCCTACTTTTTCCAGTTAAAAAGCCAGGAAAGGCTAGTTATAGATTTGTACAAGACTTAAGGGCTGTAAATAATGCAGTATTGCCTACCTTTTCCTATTGTTCCAAATCCAGCAACAATACGGAGTTGCATACCACCTACAGCTAGTTACTTTTCTGTAATAAATTTATGTTCAGCATTCTTTTCTATACCAATTCACCCTGACAGTCACTTACTGTTTGCTTTTACTTATCAGGGACAGCAATATACCTGGACATGGTTGCCACAAGGATATACTACATCTCCTTCATTATTTTCTCAAAGTCTGAAAAAAGATTTGGAGAATGTGACACTTCCAGGTGGGTCTGTTAGTACAATACATAGATGATTTCTAATAGCATCAAATTCCTTTCAGCAATGTCAGCAGAATACCCTGCATCTTCTGACTATCCTTGCAGAAAAGGCAGACAAAGTGTCTAGAGAAAAACTAAAATTGTGGTTCCCTGAGGTACGTTATCTTGGTCATTTAATATCTCAGGGTAGCAGGTAAGTGTTACCATCTCGTACTGATGCAATATCTAAACCCCCACATCTGAGTAATCAGCGACAGCTTAGGTCTTTCCTAGGTATGGCAGGATACTGTAGGCAGTGAATCCCTAACTATGCAGAAACTGCCAAACCTTTGACAAATATTTTAAAGCAGGATACACCAGAGCCTCTCTTTTTCAATAGTGAAGAGGATAATTCATATCAGAATTTGAAACAAGCTTTAGCTACTGACCCATCTTTAGGGTTACCAGACTATGATAAGACTTGTATTTTATTTTGTCATGATAGAAATGGATTTGCTCAACAAGTACTTACACAAAAACATGGGGGCAGCTATCGTCCATTAGCTTATTACTGCATGGAACTTGATTCTGTTGCAAAAGGTTTTCCACCCTGTTTAAGGGCAGTTGCAGCTGCTGCCATTCTAGTTACTCTTGAACAATCGCTGGTGCTCGGGCATGATCTCACAGTAGCTGTCCCTCATTCTGTATCATCACTTTTGCTTGGACAGGCTGATAACCCAGAGACTGCCCATGCTATGGAACAGACTTCCCATACAAGTCAAACAGAGCACCTCACTGGCCCTCTTCAACAGAAATCTTGATGAGTGCATGGGAAATAGAAAATTCACCCCAGGGATCACTCCAGTGGCTTTACTCGAAAGAGGCACTGGGAACTAAGGTCGGGTGGCACGATGCCAGGGTAATCCTCTGGGTTAGGCTTGTAAAGGCTCCAGGGCCATTAGCCTAGTACACACCTATGAACCTATCTATTTCTCTGATCCGCTGTCCTGTTCTAAACCCTGCATCTCTGTTGCCTACAGCTGAGGATGGTGAATGTGTAACTAACTATTTTCTTTATCCTAGGAAGGACTTAAAGGACACTCCTATACCCAATTTTGATCAGAACGTCTTCATGTATGGCTCCAGTGGAAGAAATCAAAGAGGACAATTCACTCAGGGAGTAGCCATCTGCACTGAAGAGACAATATTGCTGCAACAAAGATTAGAGGGTGTTCACTCTGCTCAAATAGCTGAGCGAGTGGCTTTGCAAAAAGCCTATGAGTTAGCCAAAGTCAAGGTGGCCAATATTTCTAAAGACAGCCATTATGCTTTTGGGGTGGTACATGACTTTGGGCAACTCTGGAAAGAGAGAGGGTTTTTGACCTCTTCAGGAAATCAAATTAAAAATCCAGGGTACACAAAATCATTGTTAGATGCACTTTTGCTACCAAAGAGTCTGTCTGTAATCAAATGTTGTGCACATCAAAAAGGTCTGAATGTTGTAACCAAGGATAGCAATTTAGCAGAACAAGCTGCTAAACAAGTAGTGGTAGATTGTTGCAAAAATCTGTGTATGTTAACAATAACAAACTACAAAAGTTATGATGTGTTTGATTTTGAAAAGTTGTCAGCCTTTCAAGCTGATGCATCACAGGGAGAAGTTCTGAGGTGGCTCAAGGATGGATGCAGAAAATCCTCTGAGGGCATATGGCGACATCCGGATGGCTAACTGCCTGCCGCTTTGCTACCTTACCTGGTAAGGGTATATTATTGACTGGCCCCTAAGGCATCTTTATTTAATCAAATTACCCAAAGTCGGTATGCCCCTCATGTCTCCTCTTTGATACTTCAGTATGTAAACAATTGTGCTATATGTCACAAGTATAATCTAAGTAAAAATGCCAGCAGTAAGGCTGCATGTTTAGCACCACCCTGGGGACCATTTGTTAACATGCAGCTGTACTTCATTCAGATGCCTAGGACTAATAATTTACAATTTATTTTGTTGGTGGTGTGTATGTTCAAAGCATGGGTGGAAACTTACCCATGTCACAAAGCTGATGTAGTCACAGAAGTTAAAAAAAACTTCTGTATGATTTTATACCGAGATTCGGTATACCATGTACTATCAATAGTGACCAGAAAACACATTTTAATAATTCTTTACTTAAGGGATTGTACAAAGTTTTTAATACTAAGTTGAGTCTTCAATGCACCAACCATCCAAAGTCATCTGGATTAGTGGAAAGGGTAAAGAGAACCATTAAGAATAACATTTCGAAAATTTCTGCTGAAATGCACTTAAAGTGGCCCGCAGCCTCCTCTACCTAAGGAGTACGAGGGCCTCATTAAACGCCACCAGGAAGTTGAGTCCATATGAAATATTAATGGGGAGAACCATGGCCCTTTCAGCTACCACTCAAGTGAGAAATGCCGATTTAACCTTGTCAGATGATGTCATGAGTTCATATTGTAAGAACTTGATTCATATTTTGCAGCAATATCAATGAACAGTAAGAGCAGCATTACCGAAGCCTCCTGACCTGCCGTGTTATCAGCGACAACTAGGTGACTGGGTTTATGTAAAAATTTTCTAGAGAAAGAACATTCTCAGCCTGAGGAGGAAAGGTCCTTTCCAGGTCCTGCTGAAAACCTTGACTGCTGTTCGCTCTGCAAGACTATCAATGTGGATCCACTCCAGGTGCAATAGATAAATCATCTGCCCAGTGAGGAAGTCAACTTCAGTAGCAGTGCATGATGAATCCAGTGACAACACGTACCCTTGCTTTGTTTCTGCTGCTGTTTCCTTCCGTACACTGGTTCAGAGACAACAGTTTCTTGCCAGTCCTTTGGCAATATGCCAAAAATGTAAACAAAAGAAACTTCTGGATATATTCACATATATCTCATCATTCTAAGGCATGGCTTCCTATGATTTCCATCCCTGCATCACAAGTGTCATCTGAAAAGGTCCTCAATAGCATCAGTCTAACCTGGCGTAATGTAACTGATTTTTCAAACGTTATGTCTCTTCAACTTGCAACCACACATCATGAAGACACATGTTATGCCAGAAATGGGACTGTACCAGTAGGGAAAAGCAAATATAATGACACCAGGCATGAAAGTGTGTTAGACTCTTTGCACTTAAAAAGATATGACTGGGGGCATGGCATGCTCATGATAAGTGACTATTACTACATCTGTGGTGATCGTGCCTACCCCTGTTTACCTACAAACTGGTCTGGATGTTGCTTTGTAGGCTATATTATTCCTGCTATTCAACTTTTCGAAAACCCAACACCAGGTGGACTGAGAAATAAGTGAGCAATTCACTGGGCAGAAGAATTATTTTCAAATTTTAATCCTGGGTATGGAGTGCAAAGGACAATGCTTGAAATCATTACGCTTGCTCATAATCTACAGGGGGTGGCCGACAAAAACTTTGGATAACATCAGGATGGCTACTCAAGAAATGACTGAAATGCAAACTGTGGTGTTACATAATCGAATGGCACTTGATATAATGCTGGCTGCAAAAGGGGGGTCATGTGCCCTCATAGGGAGTCACTGCTGTTCATGTATTAGTCACTATCATAATGAAAAGGAAAAACTGGCAAATTTCATACAGAAAAGGGCCAAAGATTTGGACAGCACATGAAAACAATGGACACGTTTTGGATGGCTGGGCAGTATTATTGGTAACCATGAGAACTTGTATAATCCAGGGTATTGTCATTGTACTTTTTTATTACATTTGTGATCATTTTGGAATTTTCTATTTTGAAGGTTGTAATAACAAGATGTTTAACCTCATCTGCACATGAAATGCCACTGCACATACCAATCAATGACAGCTCTATTTTCACCCACGATGATTATTATGATGCTGAAGCTTTTTTTAATCAAGTTAAGAAAAATAACAATATAATTACATGTATGGTATGACATTGATAGTGTCAAAGGGAGGAAACTGTTATGTAATAGGTTCAACTTATCTACAATGTACATTAATTTCTGTTTCATTAACGATGCTACAAACTAATTCTTAAAAAGCAAATGTAACTGCATGTAGGGCTGTGGAAAAATACAGCTTTATAAGCTGGAGTTACTGCTGTGTCTCAACTGCATTCTTTTAATATGTATTAAGGAAAAAGTAAATGTTATTGGAGTAGAGGCATGTTAGTTATTGTAAAAGGAATTTGTTAGCCTGACTCGTCTCGGTTAGGAGTGCATTGTTGCTAGTGACGATTTCAGACATCCAAGGTCAGAAAACAAGACCCGTTGAAAGCAGGTGGGTTATGTGTAGGACAGTGTTCATGTGAAGTCCGAGGCGAAAATCATGAGGGATGAGAACACTTGCAAAGTCTTTGATTGTTGCAGACACTGTAAATATCAAGATTTGCATGAATGGTTTGATAAGAAAAGTGTATAAAAGATGTAGTTTTTCTCTCTTCAGAGAGACTGATTTACCAACTCCCCCGCTGTAAAATACAAATTTCTGTTTGCACATCCTGAAGTGTTGTTCCTGACTGAAGGCATATAAGGTAAATTCTTATTTATTTAGGACTTTAAAAATTATAATGTTAAACTCCTCATCTATTAAGTTGTTAATGTGCAACAAACTACTCAGCCAGAGTCCTTCATATTTTCGAATTACAACTTATGCTACTTTCTCTCCAAAAACTAAGAAATAAATGTGTGCAGTTTGCATGAAACGCCACTTAGGAGGGTTACAACCTTCAGTGAATTGAGGATTGCAGCATGCCATTCCAGTTATACTAACTGAACTTGTCATGTCAGGGAGTAAGCGCACAGGACTGAACTTTTATTTAAAGTGTCATGAGTACAGAATGTCAATTTTTCCTTTGTAATGTTACTGTCTACCTTTGTACAAGTCACGGTACCAGAACGTGCAGGTGTATCCTTTTGGAATACTGAACATTTTACTCAAAGTTCGCCTAAACAATGCAGCCACAGATCCAAAAGCATACTTCACAGCACTGTGCTCTTTGCTAAAATTTGTGTAGACCCTCCACAATACTTCTGAATACCAACAAGATTTATCGCATTACACATACTCCTTTGCCATCAACTTTGTTACAGCTGCATAATGTAATGCACTCTCACACTGTGCATCAGACATTAATACATGGTAACACAAGTTAAAATGTGTGAAGGTACCAGCCATCATCATTTGCACAGGTGAAAGGAAGCACACTACACAATGGCTTGCACTATAAACACTGTTAGGAGGGTATAACTGCTACACAGAATTTTGAACAGTGCCACGCCTGTGGAATGTGACCACCTACTAGGCATTCTGGTGCATGTCTAATAATGGTTTCTCACACATTGTGTAAAATGGTGTCTTTCCACAGAAATTGGTTCCTGCTTGTTAGATCTGCTCACTATGTTTTTTGTGGTAACAATAGCTACTTTATAGATGCACACCAGGTGTGCAGAGTCTAAGTCTTTTCTGTACCTCTGTCCATGGTCTTATGAAATTGTCAGTGCTTTACTGCAATTGACATACTCTCTTTAATAGTATAGCCTTTGAAATAAAATGAACTATACAACTACTTTCATGAAAATGTTCTGGACACAACAACAGGCAGGTTATTATGTAAACCCTGGCTTTGACATGACCATGTGAGGCTGCGTACTACATAGTAGTTTGAAAACAGCTTGTTTGCCAAGCAAAGAAAGAGCAGTTAGCAAACCAGTTATTCCATGTTTTGCCAAGACAATTTCTAAACAGCAGTGGGTTCCTACCATTAGCCAGTTTAATGGTCAGTCATTACAGGCACCCTGTAAAAAAATTCAATGTCATCCAAAGGTCATTTTGGACGAAATACTGCACCTGTCTAAAGGAGCCAATATGATTGCTCCATATTTGTAGTTAAGAAATTACTTTATTTGCTCTCCATTGGTGGAGTTGCCTTGCTATGTTAAAACATGTTCTTCATGGTGGTCTGGAAACGACCATTCGATGCAGCTGTTTTGATGCTGGTAAAAATTAGAGGAGATTGTCACAGCCCTGCCAATGACGACACCTTTGGAGGATGGCTGGGGGTTTGTAAGAGGTCTTCTACAAGCTGAAGTAAAATTGCACTGGAAAAGTCCTCATACATGGTTGCATTTGGTGAAGGGCTGGCACCATTAAGCATGCCAACAAAGTTAACCAATCTGTGGTCAGATTTAAACAGGGATGAACAGATGCATGGAGTGGTATAGGCAGATAGTATAGCACTCTGGGTTGAACAAAGTTTTAGCCAATATTCAAAAGCCCAGAGGGAATTGGTGCAGATCATTCCTGGTCTGCTAACCATATCCTTCCAGGCTGACAAATATTGTGGCCCCTTCAAATGACACCAGAATCTAAGAGAATTATTAGTCAATTATTTTCGTTCATATTGTTCCATAACCTTTAGAGAAGGTAGAATGCTGCTAAATGCTAGGCATACACAAACCAGATATGCAGTCCGAGAGCACCATCATGTCTGCCTTCACAGGGTGCAGGGAGGTACATCTGGGGTCATTTACATACACATGGACTATGAATGAGTTGTACTGGTACTTACTGTACAGTGCCCAGCCTGTGAATATGACCTGGTGAATTCTGGCCTCGGATAGGCAAATGACTGTCTCTGATTTTCATACCTGTTTTTAAATTAATTTGTTATCTTAATGTCTTGTGTGATTCTCCTTTTTCTTAAATTACAGTTAAATTTTCCCCACCATAATTATACATATATTCCCCAGAACAATTTTTTAAACTCTTCAAATATTTTTCCCTTTGTTACATTAATATATGCATAAAGTTGAAAATACTCGTACACAACTGTCACCTTTTTTCAGGTCAGTCAAACTACTTACCTTGTTATTAATATTATTATAACATACAACCCTTTGATTTTGGTATTTCTTATCTATATTAATATACGTTTAATTTCCTAATAACTATGGAAATGATGCATTATGGGGAAAGCTTGTTACATCTTTTTTTTTACTTCATCACACCCCCTGTATCCAACATATAACTTCCATATTTACCTCATTGCACAATTAAATTACTATCAGCCCTCTGATTTTTTATTGAATGCTATGCTTCTGCTGCTTTCCTACTTCCAGTCTTTACTTTTATTTTTATTTTCCTCCAACATGCTCTTTCTCCAATTATTTTTCCATCTTTGTTCCTGTTCTGCTCCTGTTCCTGAATCTCCATCACTTCCAGTGATTCATATCTATTCTCTTCTTGGATTTGTAGCATACCCTTTTTCATTTATGTCATTTATTTTATCTTCATTCAGATTACATTTTTTTACCAGTGGTCTCCCCAGTTGCTCTAACATTTTCTCATCAGACTGTCTCACTTCTGAATATGTTTCTCTTTCTAACATAGGCCAATCAAATCAAAATTGTCCTGATTCATTGCACTTTCTATACTTTGATTTGTAATTTCTAATAGTACATCCCATCTCCGGACATAGACTGCATCTTCTTATTTCACAATACTATAATAAATGCCTTTCATCCTCACAAGAAGAAAAGGCTTTCAACTGACCTCCATATTATGTTGGCTTTTTCCATTCCGTTATTACATTAGGGATATGTTGCGTCTTCCCTTCATTTATGTCCATTGGTACCGAAATCTCACCCCCCATGTCCAGACATTTTTATTGTATACTTTCCTAATTTCAAAGCTCTGATAAAAAAAAAGATATCATTAAAGCATATTTTTTTATCAGAGCTTGGTTTCATCTCTACTCATTGTGCTCATGCATAAGCTGTAGTTATTTTAGGCATTCACTTTTCCAGAGTTCACTTATCCGCTGGATTGATTTTTGTTTTGATTGATAATTCACTCTCCTTATGGTGCATGCATCTCTCCTTTCAACTTCCATCCTGGCACTCCTCTGGCAGCAGCACCCCTCCAAGTCCTAGTGGGCAGAGAGTAGGGGGTGGTCTATTTACGGTTTCCTTCATATCAACTTCTTTACACTTTGATCTTAAATATTTATTCAGATGTGCAGAATAAGAACATAATCATCCAACTTAATATTTCCAACACTCATAATAGTTACTCATTTCAATATCTTTTATGCCCCCTAGCCTTTTTCCACAATCGTCATATTTAGCTAAAATATCCTCATGCTCATTTTTCTTACTATAAATTAATTCGGTTCACCTTTTCCACATTACTCGAACTGCCATAAACAATGTTTCATCCCAGTTATCAGTATCCACTGACTGTCATACTTATTCTTATCAATTCATATTATTATTACTGCTCTTATAAATTCAGAATGCTGCTGAAAAACAGGATTTGTTTTAGCATGCAGTTATGCCGGAGATGAATTCTGAATGTGAAATATATTGGTCTTCATTTGGTCAGTATTTAATGCCTTCAGTCATCCATGATTTGCCAGAAAACCACAGATTTTATAAGGAATAGACCAAATATTTGAGGCAGAAATCTGAAAAGTCTGCCAAAATCTGTGCAGTTGAGAGCTATGTTTATGACCCTTTGTTATTGATCTTTTAATTATTAATTTTAGTCAAATGTGTAGTCAGTGTGGTTGGCCTTGATTCCATCCTCTCGTACTGTACATTTTGTTACCAATTCATCCATTTATCATAAGATGTACCCATTCTTTTTCAGAGCATGATTTTTCATCCAAATAATTTTCTCTCCCATGCCATAAGCTTTTAGTATTATGCATAATGTTTCATGGCTCACCCGATTGAATACTTTTACTACATCATATCCTACTACACTTGCCTTTATTCTCTCTCAAAATCATCTCTGCTACGACTTAATATTAAACAGTTCTGTCACTTTTCCTTTTATTCCATGTAGTCCTTTCCCTTACTACTTGTTCCAGTACCTTGAGTCTATGTTGTAGTATTTTCTTAACATTTTTATAATTGCTCTCTCCTAGTGTGATCTGCTTCCAATTTTTTTTTTTTTTTCGATTATTGTTTCCTTACAAAAATGACTCTACCACATATATCTTCTAAAATATATTCCTTTTTCAATTCATTGAATGTTGTTGTTGTTGTGTCTTTTGGCTTTTCCCAGTTAGGGGTCGCCACAGCGGAACTCCGTTCCACTAATGATTGGCAGTAGATTTTTACATGCCGAGTTGCCAGCCCTGACGCACAACCTTCAATGAAGGTACGCCCATTCACGCATGTCTCCACACAGAAGACGCTCTAGCTGAGAATCGAACAGGACAATGTCTTACTGTGAGGCGACAATGCTACCACAGCACCACCACCGCAGTCCCTTTCTATATTTTTACTAAATTTATTTTATCCTTTGCATTCATTTCTTTATAATAATCATATCCTAAACCATCCAATCCTGGAGTGATTGTATTGTTACTTTCCTTTATAACTTTCTCTAGTTCATCTAGTGTATTCCTTTCTTTAGTATAATAATTTACTTTCTCAGATATTTTATTTACTCATCATTCTTTTTTCTCCCATTATTTCTTATTTTTTGTTACATTTTCTACATCTTTCATTATATTTTAATGTATACTTTTATGAATTTCCATCTCATTTTTCATAAACTTTGTATTTTTCATTGAATCTTTCTTTTCTGTTTCTACATTTTTTTTTTAATATTTTTGATTATATACAATCCAATACGTCCAGTTGTTATATAATTGTCTCACAGTTTCTGGAATGATCATTTGACTGACTTTTTAATGTTTTCATTTCTGACATCTCTCGTTAAACTTTTTATACCTTATAATTTAGCTATCCTCATGTATCCTTCCCCAATCTGCTATATGATTGGAGAAATCAGCCATTTCTACCATACCTTACATTTCCTTCAAGTCTTTATAGAGCATATTATGTAATCGGTTTGCCTGAAAAGTACCTTTTGTACATCAATTCTATAGTCTTGCCTACCTTTAAACATTCACATTATCAGTTCTGATAAAATCTTCACATTCTTAATTTTTTTCTTTTCTACAATTTATAATTAACTTTCCAAAGCAATACTATGGCCATATTCACTAGATTGTATGGTTGTAATATTTCACAACAAATTTTTCTGTCCTGTTTAGTATATGCATAATTTTTTACTCTTATGCACATTTATCTTCTGTGATCACTTATTAGTAGCCTTCCCAGTACTTCAGTAATTACACCCAGCATTTTTACTTCCTCATTTTTTATAAAAATTAATATTCCTGAACATGCCTCATTGCCTACTAATCAAGTATCATTCCCCCAAGTAGTGGAAAGCTCTTCCTCATCACTTTGTAGAAAGCACACTTCTACAGTATCAGACCAAGAAAGTGCAGTTGTATCACTTGTTTCACCCTCGGAAATCATACTAAGATATGCAGTGTCATCTCAATGTCCACCATTCAAATGGGTTACTTGAGTCTGACTAGTTAGTGACACAAATTCAGAGACAATGGAGAAGTCATTTCTACACCAGCAGTTGCCTTATCAGCATTAACAGGTAACAGACTATAATTTTATGCAGTTTTGTATTGAGAAATAAGATTCTTTCTGATTCTGTACTCCAGCAGTTTCCACCACCAGTTTCTCTGTGTTGCCAGGAAATGAGGAGAGGAAGTCCCCTGGTGCCATGGCCAAATTCCTCATAGTCATCTAAATGTCACCTCACATCTCCTTTGCAAATAAGCTACTAGTCTAGTGGAAGCAACCCAATCAACACAGAAAAAAAATCAAACTACTAATTTCTCTTCTGCTAGAGAGATTAATATGCTCAGTCATTGAAAATTATATTGTTGTAGTCATGGACAAATGAAGGAGTTTAACCAGTAGGAGATACTGTGCTGCATAATTTATTTCTGGCATGATGAACTTCACACCAGATAATGTGCATTACTTGGCATGGTTAATTAGGCCATTCTTCCATGGTAGCTAAATTTAGTGCATATGTATGTGTGTGTGTGTGTGTGTGTGTGTGTGTGTGTGTGTGTGTGTGTGTGTGTGTGTGTGTGAGATGCAGTGTAAATCTGTTGCATTCGTACGGCTCTGCTCAGAACAATTATTCATCTAAATTTTAAAACGGTACATTGTTCCTTGCTATGTTTTGTTAATTTAAATAGACATCAAATTGTATAAAAGCAGTGAACTGTGGAATGGCATTTTGTAAAACATCACGTTATACATTACTTGTCTGTATACAGCAGTATTACTTCACATATTAGTTTATCACATCATTATGACTGCACATTTCTTTCCAAGTACCATATCAAACATGACTTCACTGCCATAACATTTTTGGCATCGCTTATCAAAAAGTAGCACAGGTCATGTATAGCAAGACAACTTACTAGTGGTATTCTAACTGCTGCATTTCAGCTCATGTCCATGTAACCCGAACGGTCATCTGAGTGGATTCTGGTGTCTGTGGCTGATGTATAGGTATGATGCTATGAGTAGATGGGGTGTTGATTGTGTGGAAAACATCTGGTAGAGCAGGTAGCATTTAATATGTAATACAAGACAACTAGATGAGTACCAGTGATTGTTTATTTTATACAGATACAAGTGTAGTGTCATATTTCTGTACATTATAATAGTTGGTGGGTTTTGAAAGATGTGCTTTGTATCTCTATATGTAAGCAACAGTTTTTGGCATGGTGGGCATTATAGGGAAACGACATACCATCCAGTGGTGGTGTCAGACATGATGTGCAGGTGGAGGACCTCCTCACCCATCAAATGTCAATTCTCTCTTTTAGGTTCATAGGTGTTTACTAGGCTAACAACCACAAGGGTCTTTTTATGCATAGCCATGCATGCCAAATCTCGGACAAGCTCTGATACCTTTGATAAGTGTAAGCATGAGCCTGGGACATGAACCATTTACAGTTACCTGTGTCCATTAGAGACATGGGTGCCAAACCAGGGAATGAATTTGTGGTTTACCATTCAATTGTACCAAGATGCACTTGAATTGGGTTATGGAGGAACTCTGCTTCACATGGATGGGGACCATGTTCAATAGATGGGGTAGTCCCTGAGATACTTACCTAACTCTCCAGCAGGTCCTATGTATATCACAGGTAAGGTATAGTTTAAGTCTTTGGAATGGATAATTCTGGTGCTATTTGTTTTGGGATATGCAGGAGGTCCATCAGAATGGGGTCTGACAATGTCCTGTATGCCAGGCATAGATCTCCCCTCAAAAGCTTGTAGGAGACAGAATACATGGATAGGGCCTCGAGGTGGTTTGCAGAGGACATTTTACTTGTGCTCTGTATTCTTTTAGTGAGGAACCTCTGTGGCCATTCCAGTTGTTGGATATGCCTGGTTAGGTACATACCAAAGGGGTCAATGCACTCAATGACAGTTCTGATTAATGCCGAATACAGTAGAACAATGACTTCTTGGGACTTAGATGCCATACCTTTGTTCATAAGTTGCACAACATAGAATGGATTTCCTCATCACTGTAGACACCTGATGCTGAAAGACTAGATTACTATCTATGTATGTCCATAAGTCCCTCACTACTTTGTCAGTTCTGAGGGGTGTGTTGTGAATATGATAGTTACCAGGGATGGATGACTTGCCAAAGAACAGTATTATGCATTTCTTTGCATTTAGTTTTAGTCCATGGCTACACCAGTTGTTTGTCTGTGTTAGCTCCTCCTGGAGAACATTTGGGTCAGTGTGAGATTCAGTGACAGCTCCTAATTTGCAATTATCTGCAATTTTAGTCATCCAAAGACCACCGACATTGCCCTTGACTTCTAAGAAGTAAATGCCAAAAATGAGTGGTTCAAGGATCAATCCATGAGGGACTCTACTTGTGAATGGCCTCTTTGTAGAGATTGACTCTGGAATTATAACTTCCTGTGTCCTGTCTGTGAACCAGTTGCCTATCCACTGGGTGACATATGGGTTTGTCCCTAACCTCTTGGGTTTGTCACCAATGCCCAAGTGGGGTATTGTATCAAATGCCTTGGCCAGCTGAAGGTAGGCAGTGGGAATGATTTTGCCCTCATCTATTGCTTTGGTGACCTTCTCAAAGAAGTCAACCAGGCTGAGTAGGCATGATCTGCCCTTGACAAAAACAAACTAGGATGAGTCCAATGTCTGGAAGATTACTACATCTCTATTGATCCTCTCCATAATTCTCTCCATGGCTTTACATATAATACTAGTGAGACTTATGGGTCTCTAGTTTCCAGAATCTTAAACTATCTTTAGAGTGGGAATTTATTGCCATTAGAAATTCCTTCTTTTTATGAATGCTTTTAACAAAAGTGTATTTTTGTAGATATTTTTTGTTTAAAAGTAGTACCTTATCTTTTTACTCATACCAGTAATCTGTTTTTACAAAGTATAATGGGGGGAATCTCTGTTTACTGAGCTGTGTCAAATTAAAAAGTGGTCACAGATTATGTTCCCTAAAGGACATCTTGTACATGCTATTAAATATAAAGAAACGTTTCTTATAAATCAGTTTCCATACTGCAGTGGTGGTGCTGCGGTAGCGTTGTCGCCTCACAGTAAGACGTCCTGTTCGATTCTCAGCTAGAACGTCTTCGGTGTGGAGACATGCATGAATGGGCGTACCTTTGTTGAAGGTTGTGCATCAGGGCCGGCAACTAGGCATGTAAAAATCTACTGCCAATCATTAGCAGACCGGAGTTCCGCTGTGGCGACCCCTAACCGGGAAAAGCCAAAATACAACAACAACTGAGTGCATTCCTTGCTGTGGCTTTTGTAGTTACTGCTTATATGTTGAATTAGGGTTGCTAATTGTAACACTTATCGCAATCTCAGGCCAAAATGACATCAGAAAACAGTGACATTTACTGTTTATGTTGTGACTTCATTAGTTTTAGCAGGTAGTGCTTTTTTTAAATGTAAGTAAGAAAAAGAACACACACTGCCTGAAACTAAGGGCACAAAACACACCTATTCTACCCAACTTCATATCTGTCATCTGTCCAGACTTTGATTGCCCAAATTATTTACTCATATTTTAGGGTTGTTTCTCAGAAAACACGTGGCTTTCTGACAAATCACTGATTGAAGTCCTTAATAATGCAAGGCATTTGAGTTGCAGAATTCAGAGACTTCAGAAAATGCACAGCTTTTTATTCTATCAATACTAAATGTTTGTAACAGCAGTATTTAAAATCTGTCCTTAATGTTTGGCCTTTGTACCACCACTGTTTTGGCTTTGTGCAGACTTCTTGCTATGAGAGGTAGAGAAGTATGTCCAGTTTCCTGCCATCTACAAACTGTTTGGTTTTTACTTTACCCTCCCTCATTAGCTCGCTCCTGTTTTATGTATTTCTTGTCATCTGATTTTTGCACCTGCCCTTTCCCCTCTTCTGTGCCATTTTCTCTGTATAGAAGATTCCTGGTTACAGTTTCTGATCAGTGATCATGTTTCCTTTGAGCTGCTGTTTTATTTATTCCTTTCATCATACTGCGGTACTGTCAGTAATTGCAGCTGTTACCAGCATGGCTGTTATTTAAAAAAAAAAAAAGCACATTTCTTTACCTATACTCAGGTTGAACTTCAAGCATCTGACTTTATAAGGGGGCAGAGGACAGAGCAAATGTGTGCTAGAGTAGGCAATGTGGTGTTAAGGGTACAGTGTATCAGACATTTATGAGAAATGGATCACGGCTTTCCAAGAGCTTCTTCTGTATATGTAGGCACATAAAAAACATGCAATAATTTAAAATTAACCTTTTGTGACTGACCACCGATACAGCAGAAATAGATCATCCTGCAAACAAGACCTATACTTATCCAGGTGCAAAGCGTTACCTACGCAGTGAATGATTTGGGAATTGGTTTGTTTGGTTTTATACTCGACACTGCTCAACAACAGCACTTCATGGAAGTAATCAACAAGGACACAGGGAACATCCAAACACAGGAACCATCCCAGTTTGGCTTTGTCAAAGGTAGGTTTTGCTTATACAACCTGCTGCACTTCTTCAAGGTCACCAAAGCAATAGATGAAGGCAAGATGATGCATACCTCCTACCTGGAGTTGGTCAAAGCTTTGGACAATACTGCACTCGGGCCTATGTCACCCACTGGATTGCTAGCTGGCTCATAGAAGGGATTCAAGAATTCAGTATAGGGGAAACTATCTCAAGAAAAGGCAACTCACAGCTGGAGTCCCACAGGTCTCAGTACTGGGACCTCTTCTGTTTGGTATCTGCAACAACACTGATCTCTGGCTGGGAATGTTTGTGGATGACAGAGTTATGATCAGTCATAGAATTCCCATTCTGTAGAAGGCTTACACCCCGAAAAAATAAACTGGCGTCAGCGCCATGGAGTAAAACTTAAAAGCAAAGAATGCTTTATTATACCCTTGGGAAAATGCACTATTCTGGGAAATTACCACATTGACAACATGCCCTAAGATGATGGTAAACCAGAGGTGTATTTAATGATAAAAATCCAAGAGAAAAACAAATAAAACGTGAGCGCTTTCGTCAAACAAGTGTTAACTTCATCAGACACCATTAAAATGTAAGACAACCATTTATATAGATATAAAAAAACACTCTGATTGAGTAAGCAAAGAGAGGCAGCTAGCTAAGCAACACTGAGATAGAACATTAATTAACCCCTTGATGACTGTGTTACAGTTGAAACTGTCACATCTTAAATACAACTAAAACTCGTGATTGAATTAATTAGTCCCATACTTGTGTCATGAATGGTTATAAATAGAATGAAACTAAAAACAAAGTCATTTTTAAAAACTCATATCAAATATTCATACAATGCTAAAATATTTCCCAAAGCAAAATACATACAAAAGTGCTTGTGCTTCAATATTTTAAGATATTTTGTTCCTTTCTAGGGCTTTTAATTTCAATACAGGAGAGATGGACATTCTGTCATTTATCCCTGGCCATCTATCTGCCTGTAGTAAGATTTGCCACCATAACTCCTTTAACTCTAACTGAAGTCCCCAAGGCTTTTTGTCACTGATGCCTACATGGTCTATTGTCATAAATGTGAAATTGTAGCCAATGTTGTCTTGAATATGCCTCACTAATGCATTGTTAATATTATTCTTTCTTATGGCATAGTTGTGTTCATAAATTCTGGCATTAAATTTCCTTTCTGTTTTGCCTACATAAAATGCTAGGCAATGGTCACATGTGGCCATGTAGACCACTGCCTTGGAATGACAGTTATATTTACGTTTTACATAATGGTCTATACCATTCACTGTAAATTGGCTGCCTGCACCTTGTGGCACCAGTTACAAGACTCACATTTGTACATCCCTACATGTCCTGTTCTAGTGTAGTTAGAACCTGTCCTAAGAAGGTCTTTTAAGTTTGAGCCCTTTCTGTATCTAACTATAGGTCTTTCTCCTATTTGTGCCCTGATGTCCAAGTCATCCATTAAAATGGCCCAGTCCTTACAAAACATGGATATCAAGTGGTATGAGTCGGCATTGAATGTAAGCACCATAGATCCACAAAAAGTACTTTTTTCCAACTCAGGTCTCCCCTCTTCAACTCTAGAGGGGCTGTTGACTAGTGTGCTTCCCCAACTATGGGCTTAAAATGCCCTACTCTTCTTTTACCTACCACTTCCTGCATAAGCTCATTAAGCAAGTCTGCTGGGTACTCCCTCCTCAAGAACATAGTTTTTAAGTTGTCGCATTCTAAAAGAAAATCTTCTTCTCTGGAGATCGTATGGGCTACTCGAACTAATTGCCCTTTAACTACTGACCTCTTTTGATGCTTGGGGTGGGAGCTAGTGTAATGCAGGAACAAGTTTGAGTAGGTCTCTTTCCTGTGGATCCTAGTAGCATACTTTTCATTATGTGTGTCTTTGTATAAGTGGACATCAAGGTAATTCATATGATCCAAGTTAATCACTCAAGTGAACTGCAGGAATGTAGTGGTAGTGTTAAGGTATCTCAAAAACTCTTCCAAATCAAACCGTGACTCATTCCATATTAAACTGATATCATTTTGATATCTATAATACAGTTTGACCTTAGAATAGTACTGAGACTTCTTCTTCTTTCAGCTTTTCCCGGGTAGGGGTCGCCACAGCGGATATCTGTCCACTCATGATTGGCAGTGGAGCTTTACGGTGTCGAGTTGCCAGCCCGGCGCCCAACCTTCCACAGAAGGCACACACACATGCACACAATCACACCTAGGGCCAATTTAGAGTGTCCACTCTATCTACTGCATGCCTTTGGGATGTGGGAGGAAACTGGAGCACCCAGAGGAAACCCACGCGACCACAGGGAGGACATGCAAACTCTACACAGAAGGCACCCCAGCCGAGAATTGAACTGGAGAACCTCTTGCTGTGAGGTGGCAACGCTAACCACTGCACCACTGCGGCTGCCCCAGAATAGTACTGAGACTGAAATACATAATTTCTTTCCCAATATGCCATTACCATGTTTGTGAATGCCCCACCACACGCTGAACCCATTGCCACTCCTATGGTCTGCAAAAAGTATCTGCCATTAAACGAGAAATAGTTGCTTTTTAAAACAGTTTCTAATATTTCCAAAATTAGATTAATTTTCTCCTGGTTAACTTTATATAACAGTAGGTCACCCACTCACTCAAAACCAATTTCTTGTGGGATGACCATGTACAGGTCTTTTACATCTATAGTGACTATGATGTCACTTGCGTCATACTTGGTTTTGTTCACTTGTTCTAAAAAAGCCCAGGAGTCTTTACAAATTTGGCTTTCATTACACAATATTTTCTTCAGCTCATGGTCTAAAAATTGGGCACAAGCAGTGGTAATCGAGTGTCTTCCATCCACTAAGGGCCTCATAGTTGGATCTGAGAGGCTCTTGCGGATCTTGGGAATACCAAAGAACACTGGTATCCTTCAGCTAATGATGTTAAGATAATTATGTAAGGAAAGGTGAATTCTTCTTTCTAGAAATATGTCCGTGTGTTGGCTGTAGATTTTTCTATATGCTGCATTTAATTCATTAAATTCCATGTAATTTTGTGTCTAACATAGCCAACATTTTGTCATTGCATGTTGAAGAATCCATGATTACAACCCCTCCCCCTTGTCAGGTTTCATAACCCTGACGTCATGTTCTTGCAGTTCCAATAAACAATCATGTTCACTTTGGTTCATGTTGTGAAGTGTTTGAGCTGGCCTGTATTTGTTCTTATTTAGACTATACAGATCTAGTTCACAAACTTTTTCATACATTGCTAGTTTCAGGTGCAAAGGGGGGTTGTAAGAAGAACTGATCTTAAAAATGCTGCCTTCACTGACATCAGTCTGAGAGGTAGTACCATGTAGTAAGGTCAAATTCAACTTTCTTAAATAAAGTCTCAGATCCAACATAGTGTCTACAACATTACCAGGTACAAAAGACATTCCGTTAGACAATAAGCCAGCTGTAGTTTCACTTATACATAATGTAGAATAATTGTGTACTGAAAAGTCTTTTTGGTGGCTAAAAACCACTGTATAGGTACCTGCTTCTTGAACAGAGTCCAGTGGTGTTGGAATGCTTACATTAATGAAGGAGTCATTAACATGGTGACCAGAAGGCAATGGTGGCGATGCTAAGCTCTCCAGTTCCTGTTCTTTGGCCTGGCCCCCTGAAAAACCTGTGGTTGGCAGCTGCCCTATGGTTGCTGCCTATTGTTGTAATGGCTTTTGTTCCTAATTCTTTTGCTTCTCCCGAGTTTTGGGAATTCAGCATCATAGTTTAAAATCACATCGTCAGTCTCTTCAAATCTACATTCATCATTGCCAGTTACTTCAGGAGGGTGTGATAATTGCTTGTTACTTTCCTCTCGTGGGGCTTTAAATGTTTTGAATGAACCAGAAGATTTAGGGTAGGCCAAACCATTAGCATAGTCCTGAACATCCCTGTCCAGCTTGTTCAGCTTACCATCTTTCAGTTTTGTTATGTGCTGGTCAATGCTAGTGTAAATCCTGAAATATTCAAATCTCATGTTGCTATACTCATGATCCTCATGAATGGCAGAGTCTAGAATTGCAAGGTCTTTGAATAACAGTTCCAGTTCACGGTTACATTTAATTAAAAGCTCTAAAAGGTCGAGCACACATTTATCAAATAAGTTAACTAATTCAGTGTATAAAGCAGCTATGCTGTAAACCAGTAGGAAAGGGCCAGACCCTTAAACCTTTGGGAACCACATTTAGTCTAGTGCATTCCCTTAGGTAGGCATTTTCCAGTTGAAGTTTCTTGCATCATGACAATTTAACATCAAAATCTGTTAGCTTACCTTCCAAGGAAGGGCTATTGTGTTTGATGCTTCTGTTAAACGAAACCCCATTCCGCAACCACTCCTCCAACTGAGGAATGTCCTTGTTGAGTGTTTCTGTTAGTCCATTTCTTCCTACAGCATTCTGAAGGTTCCTGTTGTCAGAAAAACTCATTCCTGACATGAGCAGATGCGTTGTGCCTTCCTGCCTCAATTCCCTTTGCTGTGAATCGGAAATGAGGCATAAAGGTGTATTTAGAAAGTTAGTAGCATGCTCGCTAGCCTCCCCATGCTGATTTGAGTGTGCAAGAGCAGAAGTGGTACTATTTAGTCCCACATATTCATACAGACGATCCATCCTCTGGGTTAGTTGTAGAATGAGAGCAGTAAGCTGTCCAGTCTCCGAGTTGTTTCCATCATGCTCTTTGTTAGCTGTTGGTGTGCCAGATAACTCCATGCTGCCAGAAGCCATGAACAAACGCAACAAAAACAGAAACAGCGCAACAAACTAAATAAATAAAAATGCAGGCAGAGTTTCACAGGCACAAATCACTCAGGTGATGGTAAACCAAAGGTGTATTTAATGATAAAAATCCACAAGAAAAACAAATAAAACTTGAGTGCTTTCGTTAAACAAGTGTTAACTTCATCAGACACCATTAAAATGTAAGACAACCATTTATATACATATAAAAAACACTCTGGTTGGGTAAGCAAAGAGAGGCAGGTAGCTAAGCAACACTGAGATAGAAGATTAATTAACCCCTTGATGACTGTGTCACAGTTGAAACTGTTACATCTTAAATACAACTAAAACTTATGATTAAAAGATGAATTAATTAGTCCCATACTTGTGTCATGAATGGTTATAAATAGAATGAAACTGAAACAAAAGTCATTTTTTAAATTTTTATAAAACTTTTATTTATAACCATTCATAACACAAGTATGGGACTAATTAATTCATCTTTTAATCACACATTTTAGTTGGACTTAAGATGTAACAGTTTCAAGTGTAACACAGTAATAGCTTTAGAATATGTGAAAGGCACAGAAATTTAAAAGTTCTTGGAACATGAGAATTTTATGATTAAGTAAGTTATGTACTTTAAATTTTTTTAAGTTTGAAATGTCCATGAAGGGGAGGGCTTTGGGGTTAAGTCTGTATTCTTTAATGTGACTGTGCCATAATTTAACCCACAGTGGGAACCAATTATTGCTCAGTGGGTTATATTCAGCAATCTGGATAATTCTGTTGGAACATATTACTTTATAGTACAATTCAAAATCCAGCAACTCCATGCCTCCTATATCGGTTGGTAGTACTAATTTTGTATAACTAATTCTGGTTGTTTTCAGATATCAAATAAATTTGGATAGGTCCTTATTTACTTTTTTGAAAAATGATTTACAAATTGTAATATCAGCGGCGCTGAGCTGGTACCAAAGTTTTGGAATAATATTCATTTTAACTATTGCAATTTTAGATAATAGTGGGAAATTCATTTTCCCATCTCTGCAGATCTAGCTTTACAGCCGTCCATTTTTAGAAGGTTAATTTGCATATCTGATTTATGATTATGCTCAAAATTTACCCCTTAAGTGAGTAGCTTGTTTAATGGAAGTATGTGGAAAATAAGCTATATTATGACGGGTCCCCTACAGATGATCGAAATTCCAAAAGGTCGACTTTCATATGGCCGAGACCATATGATCGACTTTTGGAAGTTTAAACACCTGTTAAAAAACAGGAACACAACACAAAAAAATTACCAACACGTTGTTAGCAGAGGGGCAAACCCCCCTGCACCACCCATGGGGGGCAAGCCCCTCCCACCCCCTGCTATTTAAATATACCAACTCCAAGACTGAATTACAGTGTGGAAAAAGGAAATCTTCCTGTTCCGCATTGTATGGAGATCTCTGTTCAGAACGGTCGGACTTTCAAAAGTCGATCATATGGTCTCGGCCATATGAAAGTCTGCCTTTTGGAATTTCAATCATCTGTAGGGGACCCATTATGACCCAGGGGGTTAAGTGGGAATATGAAGGATTTCAAGGTGTTGATTTCATAATTTGACACTTTAGAAAAATTCTCAATAGCATTTACAGTTTTGTTCAGGTCTGTATTTGGTAGCTGAAAGTATATGTTAATGTCATCTGCGTATGCTGCTAAGGTTAGGTTGTTATGTAGAATCTCTGGAATATGGTGGAATGTTCTTTGTTTTATATATAGAAATAAGGGTTCACTGTAGAGGATAGCATTTACAATTTTGTTCAGGTCCGTATTTGGTAGCTGAAAGTATATGTTAATGTCATCTGCGTATGCTGCTAAGGTTAGGTTATTATGCAGAATCTCTGGAATATGGTGGAATGTTCTTTGTTTTATATATAGAAATAAGGGTTCACTATAGAGGATAAAGCGATAGGGTGATAGAGGGCAGCCTTGTCTAGTACCATTAATTGTTTTTATTGGGTTAGACTTTGCATTTGATCAAGAAAAGTGTTGTGGTGGAGGACTTGTAAAGTGTTTTAATTAGTTCAATGAACTCTTTAGGGATATTGTAATATGACACTGCCAAGTACAGAAAATCTAAGTGTATCAAATGCTTTGGTTGTGTCCAAGATGAGGGCATATCTGGGGTGTTTATCTTTCCTTAGTAGTTGAATAGCTGCATCTAGAGTGAGAGTACTGTCCCATGTTTGTCTGCCCATCATGAAACGAGATTGCTCAGATAATATAATGCTGGATAGTATTGTTTTGAGTCTATTGGCCAAAATTGTAGTCAGAATTTTTGTATCTATATTTATAAGAGCAACTGGCCTGTAGTTCATGTAGTTCTTATTATCAAAATTAGGTTTTGGAATGAAGACAGTCAAAGTTATTAATGTAGATGTCAGTGAAGCTCCTTTTCGTAATAAAATTATATAATTTCAGGAAAATGGGTGAGAGTTTGGATGCAAAGGTTTTGTAAAAATTAGAGGTGAACCCATCAGACTCAGGAGATTTATTTAACTTTAGCTTCTTAATTACATTTGTAATTTCTTCAATTGAGAGGGGTGCTTTTAGCAGGTCAACTTGATAATTTTCAGTTGTTGGAAATGTTATATTGTTAAGAAAACTTTTACAGTGAGGATTGTTTCTGGGGTCCATATAGTTTTATATACATTTCTACAAAGATATCCACTATTTCCTGATTTGTATTTGCTGTTTTGTTGTTATGTTATTTTGGTTATATTGGGAGCCGACTGGTATGCATTTATTAGTTTTGCTCATAATTTGGATGGTTTTTCTGTCAGGTCTGCATATCTAGTGAGAAGTTTCATTTCTGTAAAAGAATACTTTTGACTATGCACCATATATAAATCTTTTTGTAATTTCAGCAGATTATTTTCCAGTTCTAGATTAAAGTTATGTTGGAGTTTTTGCTCAATTTCTTTAGTTTCAGAATGTAGTTTAGTCTCTTTACCCTTGATTATTTTTTTGTAATAGGATGCTTTGTGAATTAAAATGCCTCTTATCCTCACTTTCATTGTAGCCCATCTTATATCAAAGGGTATAGTGATGTCTAGAAAGTTATTCTCTAAGTCATCAAGACAGCTATTTCCTGTCTGATGTCTTGTTTTAACAAAAGGTCAGGGTTTAAGGACCATACAAAACATTTAAAGTTATTTTAGTTAATTTTACTATGTATTTCCTGTCTGATGTCTTGTTTTAACAAAAGGTCAGGGTTTAGGGACTATACAAAATTAAAGTTATTTTAGTTAATTTTTGACCAGTTTATTTTGAGGGTTATTCTACAATGATCCGAGAGAAATCTAGGTTCAGTACTATAATTAAGCTCTAATTTTAAAAAGGAATATGAGATAAGTCTATTCTAGACCATGATTTGTAGCAAGGTGAGTAATATGTGTAACTTACCTTAGGATTCAGTGTCCTATTTGAGTTTGTAGGGCTCTATTAGTGAAAACTCTGTAACAAGGTCCTCTAATGCTAAAACAGGTTGAAGGTCTCGAGGGTTTTTATTATTTATTCTGTCTATTGTAGGGTCTTGCGCCAAATTCCAGTCTCCTCCCAATATATATTCATGTTCTGGTAATCTTTTTAAGAGGTTGCATATCTCTTTAATAAAATCTTGTTGTTTAGTATAGGGGCCATATAGGTTCAGAAATAAAAAGGGTCTAGTGAGAGGGGCTTTTAGACAGATAATGTAGTACCATCTACCCTCTTCATCCCGACCGAAGTCTAAAATATGCTCTTTAAAAAAGGCTTTGATTATAACAGCCACGGCTTTTGAGTACAACTGCCCAAAGCTATTATTGAATTTATCCATTTCTTCTTCCTGTCGCTATCTCAGTCACCATTCATTAAATGTGTTTCTTGGACAAAAATGACATTAGCATCAGACATCAATATTAAGCGCATAAGCAGTTTTTCTCTTAGTTTCCTGAAGGCCTCTAACATTCCAAGAATCTACAGACCACATTATTTGTTCACAATAAACTTAGGTAACATAATAATCTATTTGGATTTTAACTCTTTCTTTAGAAAGTATTAAGTAATCTGTAGTAGAGACATGCCCGTATCTGTCAACGTAGCATTATCAATCTCCAAAACCATCCCCAAGCCTACCCCTACAAACAATTGATCTAAGGGGAGAATAACACTGAAAACTTTCAGTTCTTTTAACAGTAGAAATTATCTTCATACATATTATAACCAAAACGAGAAGATCAAGTTTCAACTGTGAATAATACAACAATAATGTACACAAAGGTCAAATCACATGATGTGATAGTAACTATCAGCACAAACCTCTACATCATCCCTCCAATTATAACTGTTAACAAGCCTGGCATAGTAAAACATAGTGCAATATCAAAATCATCTCACAAGAATCATGAGTATTAAACATGAAAGAACAGTTTAATGCAGATATTTTAGGTTGAGTGCCACACACAAATTATGCTTAAAGAAGCATTCATCAGATTATCAAGACCCTTAAGGACTCTGGGAATAGCAGTAAAATTGTGTATAACCATACTTGAACCAACATTATTTTCCATATTTTAATGTATCAATGTCTAAACAGCCTGAATGCATTAGGTTATCTGCTACCAATTACTTCTATTTGGCTGACTAATGCCTAAGATTATGTTAGTATACAGCTGTTCAAAAAATGAATATAATATATGTGTTCGATGCTCTTATCTCCAAAACATTGCCTGTACAGACATAAGAGGGATAGACTATGAAAATTAACACTGTGCCTGACTCCATTTAAATCTTACGGAAGAGCATTTCAGTTATTTGTATAAACAGTTCATAGAATTTCCGATAGTGACAGGCAAGGCAGGATTAGCCTATGCAGTATGACCAAGCAAGGCACTGCAATGGTAAGCTGTAGGTCTAAATAAAAATGCAGTATGTACTGAACCTGGAGGAAGAAAAAAAGGCTCTTGTTTCACCACAACTCAACAGCTGATCAGAATGGCCATTCTGTGTTTGATTTAATTCAGAACTCCAATCAACAAGTTTACCAGTGACCACCTTCCTTATGAATGCTGAGTCTTAAGGAAGGAGGAAGTAAACAAGGAAGGTGGTGTTGCTGCCAATTCAGTCCTGAAGGGAAAATAAACTTGTGCACTGCAGCCCTCCCCTTTTTCCTTTTGCAGCTTCTTAATGGGAAATCCCTGTATTTCTGGATGACATTAGAATTTCAAGACAGGAGTAAAGCACCTCAGGCACCCAGATATCTGCTGTTGTTTATTTTCTCTCTGTCAAGCTTGTTAATTTTTCTTTCAATATTTATAGTGTTGTTTTTCTTCTTTCGGCTTTTCCCGGTTAGGGGTCGACACAGCGGAACTCCGGTCCGCTAATGATTGGCAGTAGATTTTTTACGGGTGTTGAGGTACCAGCTCGATGCCCAACCTTCAACGAAGGCACGCCCATTCTGCGCATCTCTTTCGAATGCCACTTGACTGCAGGGAGGACATGCAGACTCCACACAGAAGGTGATCCAGCCAAGAATCGAATGGGAGAACCTCTTGCTGTGAGACAACAACGCTACTGCTGCACCACCGTGGCTCTTTCAATCCAACTCAAAAGTGCCATAACAACCAAAAGAACTGCAAGTTGCTGAAGAGACTGTATTAGAGCATGCCATGAGTCAACACATTTAGGTCAACTGTGACAGTTCATTAAAGGCTCTTATAAAAGCTGTTTTGGCTTCACTAGGTGAGTTGGTACTGTATTTATGTTCTTTATATTGGAAGCTCAACGTATTAGGGTATTTCACTTGGAATCTGATGTTTTTATGAATCAGGAAAGCACACCAAAGAGACAGCATTTGACTTGTAAGTTTTATTTGAAGTGGAAGATCTTGTGCACATCTGATTTTACAGCCATTCCACATGATCGATCTCTTGGATTTGGCTGCATCCATTACTTTCTGAACATGGTAATAATTTAGCAACTGGCACAAATTTGCCTAGTGTTGTCAGTATTTTGAGATTTACGGAGTGCTCTATGGGCTGTCTCTATCACTATTTCTTTAATATGACTTTTGTCATCCAGGAGGGCACAGAAAAGAAGTTATGTCTTACCATAACATTCCATCTGAGTTGTTTCATCTTCGTTTATTCATTACTCTTGGGATTCGGTGCCGACCTCGTAACCGAACTGGCCTTATTTTCAAGCTTGCATCAGCCACAAATCTCTCAAGCTAAGATTTTACCCATCATGCCCTTCTCCCTGTTACCTCAGATCTAGTTTGCAAGTTGGAAAAATGAAGCCAAGGCTACCTCTGGTCAGACATGACCTAACACAATTGGAAAAAAGGACAAATGAGATCCACCAGAAACCTTCGGAGGGGGAAGGCGGGTGGGCCGTAATGAATAACTGAAGATGAAACAACTCTGATGGAATGTTATGGTAAGATATAACTTCTTTATCTGATGTTGTTAATCTTTGTTTATTCCTTACTCTTGGGACATTGTCCCCAGCTATCTTGTTCCCTAGGCAGCCCTATGGAAGGACATTATGGAGCACCATAGAACCAAAAGAAGCTCTGCCTCTGGAGGCCAAGTCCAATTTGTAATGAGCAATGAATGTATAAGGCCTAACCCAGGTTGCGGCTGCACAAATGTCATTCAAAGATGTTCTAGCATGGAAGGCTGCAGAAGTTGACACTGATCTTGTAGAGTGGGTCTTTACTCTGCCAGGTAAAGGGGTACCATTCTTGCCAATAAATGAAAATAATACAATTTCTCAACCAAATGGCTAACTAGAAACTGGACAACCTAATCTGGATTCAGAAAAGGCCAAAAACAGCTGGTCAGATTTTCTATTAAATTTAGTCCTGTCTAGGTAAAAACAAATTTGTCTATGTACATCCAAGGTATGCAGGCAATATTCTCCTCTGCTAGAATGATTAGGGAAGAACACTGGCAAATCAATAGTCTGATTGATAGATAACTCAGAAATGACCTTGGGCAAGAAGGTTGGATTGGTCCTTAATGAAACTCTGCCCTTGTGAAAGATGAGGTAGGGGGATTTGATAGACAAGGCCTGTAATTCAGAAATACGTCTGGCAGATGTAATAGCAACTAAGAACAACGTTTTCCATGACAGATACTTTTGATCACAGGTAGAGGCAGGCTCAAAAGGAGAAGATGTCAACCCTTGAAGGACTAAGGCCAGGTCCCAAGGTTGAACATGTTCTCTGAATTGAGGCTTTAGTTGGGTTATGTCCTTCAGAAAGGTCTTACAAAGTCTGTGTGACATTAAGGAAGAGCCCTGGAAGCCATTATGAAAATTAGAAGTTGCAGCCAAATGAGCATGAACTGTTGAGACTGCTACCCCCGATTTAAAAAGGTCTGAAATATATTCTAGCACAGTAGAAACAGGGGCTGTAAAAGGGTCCATTTGTTTATCTTGTAGCCAGAGAGAAAACCTCTTCCATTTGCTGTGGTAGAATAGTCTGTGGATGATCTATGAGAGGCAATCAGAATGTCATGCACAGGGGAAGACAGGTCATGCTGCCTGACAATCATTGGAAGTGGATAAATCAAGCTGTCAGTTTCAGGCTGGATAGATTTGGATGAACCAGATTCTGTGGGTGAGAGATCAACTCTGGAGTTGCACTGAGAATCCATGGTCGATTTAGCAGATGAGGCCACAGGAGGGGAAACCCAACTTGTCGAGGCCAATATGGAGCAATGAGGATCACTTTGCTCTTCAACCGATGAGCTTTCTTGAGGAGGTATCAGAGAATAGGTATATAGCAGACCCAAGAGCCAATCATGGACTAGAGCATCTCTCGGTGACTGTCCCCGAAGGGGGATCAGGGCAAAGTAGTTGCTGTACTTGTGATTGGACAAAGACGCAAATAGGTCACAGCAAGCCTGGCCCCAGTGGTCGAAAATCCTCGCCGCCACTAGAGGATTGAGAGACCACTCATGAGGCTGTAAAATTTATCTGCTCAACTTGCCCACTACCACGTTGGAGCTTCCAGGAATGGGCATCACTATCAGAAAATGGTTGGAGGCTATCGCCCATTGCCATATTCTCATGGCATCTCAACACTGGGTATGACCTGGTTCCCCCTTGTTTGTTGATGTACCAGACTACTGCTGTGTTGTCTGACTGAATTGCAATAGTCCCTGATGGAAGCATTGATTGGAATGCTTGCAACATTAGTAGCACCGCCCTCAGTTCTACGACACTGATATGTAGATGGGCCTCCATCTGTGACCAAGTGCCTTTGAATGTCTTTCCCTCAAACAGCCCCCCACCCCATCAGGGAGGCGTCTGTGGTCACTGTGGTGTTGGGCTGATGAGGGTTGAAGGGGCGAGACCACTGGTGAGGGTTGTTTGACATCCACCAGAACAAGTCCTGTTTGCAAATCTTGGTTATTCGAATCGGAAAAGATAAGGGGTGCTGGGATGGGTACCACTGAGTAAGAAGCAGCCATTGAAGAAGTCTCATGTGTAGCCTTGCTAGAGGAACTATGGTGATGGAGGCTGCCATTGGTCCCAGCAGTTGAAGAACATATAGAGCTGAGGCTAGATTTTGTGAAAATATTGCCTGAATCTGTTCTTTGATCCTCTGAATTCTGTGATCTGGCAGAGAGGCTGCACAAGTCATTGTGTCCAGAATCACTCCAATGTACTCTAATGAGTGACTTGGGGTTAGGTTTGACTTCTTCCAGTTTATCGATATTCCGAGCTGCTGTGCAGTGTTTTGGGTGCAAGTCAAGGCCTGATCCAGTAGACTGTCTTGTAGGGGCAGTAATGAGCCAGTCGTCTAGCTAGGGAAATACCAGGAATCCTTGAAGCTGCAGGTGAGCTGTGACTACTGCCATGGACTTTGTGAAAACTCTGGGGGCTGTACAGAGTCCGAAGAGCAGTACAAGAAACTGGTAATGACTGGCTCCCACCCGGAAGCGAAGATATCTTCTTGAGCACCTTTCCACCTTTATGTGGTAGTATGTGTCTCGAAGATCTATGGAGCACATCCAATCGTCTTTTTCCAAAAGTGGAAGTATAGACTGAACCGTGACCATCTGGAATTTTTCTGTCTTCACAAATTTGTTTAGGGTGCTGAGATCCAGAATTGGTATCCAGTCCCCTATCTTTTTTGGCACCAGAAAGAATCTTGAAAAGAAGCTGGATCCTGTCTGGACTGGGAGGACTGTTTGGATGACTCTTTTTTGAAGCAGCTCTGATATCTCTTTAGCTGTGGCTTTCCTTTGACTGGGTGGCACATCGGGTAAACTTCTGAGTAAGGGGGAAGTGAATAAGAAAGGAATATGGTATCCTCTGGTGATGAGCCTTTGTACCCAAGCATCTGTGGTTATGGTTTGCCAGGCGGGAGGGTATAAGGAAAAATAACCCCTGACTGCTTCCAGAGGAAAGCAATTGGGCTGCTCCTCAGGAATGCTGATAGGGCTGTCCAGAGAAAGATTCCCTGGAACCCTGGTTTCGCGGACCTCCCCTGCCTGGAAGTCTTACGTTAGAATTCCCCCCTGCCTCTAGGGGAAAACTCGGCCTGACAGTCATGGAAACGATGTGGAGACTTTTTGTGCCACATTTTCCCACTCTTCTGATTCCTAGAATAGAACCGCTGAGGAGAAGATAAACAGACACCCATGGCAGATAGGGTCTTACCATTCTGTTCACATCTGGCCAATGTATCTTTTACCTTGGACCCAAACAAAGTAGTAGTTTCAATAGGGGTGTTAAGGAAGGAAGCCTTGAAGGGATCTGCAAAGTCACAAAGGTGCATCCAGGCATAGCGTCTCATGACTATGCCTGCACCCACAGCTCTCGCTGCTCCCTCAGTAGCATGCGATATCAAACACATTGAGCAATTGGAAACTGATATCTGGGGTTGCTAACTGAGAGGCCACCTTGTCTCAGACCTTACCAGAAACTGCTCCTGCCAAGGTCTCAGAGAGTTTGGACACCAAGTCTCTCTGTAGCCTTGTGAAATGTGCCAGGTAGTTCAAGAACCTAACAGCAAAAGTCGATGACACAAAGACTCACTTCCCTATTCTGTCCACTGCCCGGGATTCCTTATTGGGTGGGTGAACTTGGGTAAATTGTGTGGTCTGGCTCTCCTCTTCCAGTTCCTTCTTTGTAGCGGCAACCATTACCATGGCATCTACTGGGAGACCTTTCAACCAATAGGGGCACTCTTCTGGGGGAGAAAGGATTTTGTCTGGCCTATGAGGTATGGCCTCCACAGAGTCTGGTGCCTTCCAGGCACGCTGCACGATGAGCTTGACAAGCTCATTGGCAGGTGGGGTAACCCAGGAGGAAGGGGGCCAGGCACAAAAATCCTGCAGGAACACAGACTCCTCTGAGGAAGGGTTAGAGAACTTCCATTCACTTTTCTGCTGTAAAATTTCGAAGATGTCACCAAAGGAAACCTCGTCAGAAGGTGAACGTGTGGACCCCTCCCCGGCATCGTAATCTGTGTCTTTGGTCAGTGACTCTTCCGTGGAGTCCATGTGCTTCCTCTTACACGTAGTCTTGTGGTGGACTTCCTCAGTGGGAGACTCTGGGGAAGGCTGCAAGGATGGGGTCTCCAAGGGAAGAATGGCCCGAGACTCTTGCGCCCGGTGTCCGGGGATTGCGACTTGAGACAGCTGAGGCTCAGGGGAAGTAGTAGTCTCTGACAGAGGCGGCCAAGAAGCAGTGACCAGTGTCCTCTCCAAGGCCTGGAAGGGTGGCCTGCCTGAGGAGGGATGCCTCGAAACCTCCACAGAGGTCAGAGTATAGGTAGGAGTCTATGGAGAAGGGTGATCAACTCCAGAGGGGACAGACACTTTTGAAGGGGCAGGAATTCCTCTGACCAAAAACAGCTGGTCTATAAGACGCACCACATCATGTTCAGAAAGGCTTCTGGTAGTCCTCAATGAAAGCCCTGAAGGCGATTCAGGCCTGTCCAAAAAAGGGCTAGCACGACCACTGAAAAAAGGTGTCTGTATAGGTAATGTCTGCACCGAAACTGGTGGTGTTTGCATAGTCTGTGCCACTAAAGCCTGGCGCAGAAGGGGTATGCACCAAAATCAACGGTGCGGAAGATTCCTGCACCAAGAAAGGTGTCGTCAAAATTGGAGTTGTCTGCATCGAAACCATCGTGCCAGAAAGGCCTGCATCGAATAAATTGTCGATGCCGAGGGGTTCTGTGCCGAGAAAACTGTCGGCGCCGAAGGCGTCTGCGCAGAGAAAACTGTCGGCGCCAAAGATGTCTGCACTGAAAAACTGGATGGTGCCGAAGGATTCTGCACCGAGACTTCAGTCAGTGCCAGAAATGACTGCGCCGATATACCAATCGGTGCCGAGGAAGTCTGCACAGAACTAGTCGGTGCCGTAGTAGTCTGCACCATGAAGGCTGATGTCTGCTTCAAAAGCAACGGTGTAAAGGGACACGCAGACATAATCGGAGACAAGAGTCAAGTGAGTTGGTGCCGAAACAGCCTCTGGCACCGATGACTCTGACAATTTAGCCTTTTTATGTTTCAATTCCTTAGGGTCTCCAGAGGGAGACAATGGAAGAGGCTCAGAACTTTTATGCTGTTTGAAAGGAGGAGAAGATTCCTGTGACTCAGAAACAGCCTCACAGAAAGGGGTCTTAAGGAGACCCTTTAGTACTAGTTTATTTTTATGTTCGTTCAAAGTCCTGGCAGAAAAAAAACGTTACAAATCTGACAGGGTGGCTTCACTATGAGATGAGGCATGCCCAAACAGTAAACACACAAGTCATGTGTGTCAGAGTGAGGCAGTTTGTGTCCGCACTCCGAACACCTCTTAAAGCCTGGACTCCCTTTCTTCTCAGACATTATATCCACAAAATATTCAAAACCTAGACACACACACACACACACACACACACACACACACACACACACACACACACACACACACACACTGTAGCAAGGCCAAAGGGAGGGCAGGAAAGACTACCAACAAGGTAGTAGAAGATACCAAAAAGGTACAAGTAATAAAGAATAAAAAGATATGACAAGTTGAAAAACTAAGAATTCTGTGAGAAAAAACTCAAAAGTTATCAAAAATATACACTTAGCTGGAGAGGAATGGCTCGACACGGCTGAACAGGAACACAGCAAACAAGATCTGAGGTAACAGGGAGAAGGGCATGATGGGTAAAATCTTAGCTTGAGAGGTTTGTGGCTGACGCGAGCTTGAAAATAAGGCCGGCTTGGTTCTGAGGTCGGAACCAAATTACAAGAGTAAGGAATAAACGAAGATTAACAACATCAGATTTTTAAGTGCATCTTGTAGCTTTGTCTGATCATACACCTCAGGAACTCCTCTTATAAGTACATTGTTTCTTCTGCTCTGTGCTTAAAGATCAATTAGCTTTTGATTTATTTCTTCAACAGCTGCATCCTTAGCCTTTAATTGTTTCTGTAGTTCTTCTATCTTCATTTCGTTTGCTACTGACTTAGCCTCAGTTAAATCCAGTCTTGAAGCAATATGGTCAAGAGTGGTGCCAAAGCTTGATAGCTGTTCTGAGAAGTTTTGGATTGCAGTCTGGATTGGAAGAAAGGCTGTTTTCATTTCCTCTATATTGTATGCTGTCTCAGTATTGTTTGATTTAGGAGTGCCTTGCTGTTTTGATGTTTTCTGCCTTTTTGCAATTATTTCTTTCTCTGGTGAAGTGATCTGTGAGAATTTAGATTTTTTTATTTGTAAGTCCATTTTCTCGAGAATGTTAGCCATTTCAGAGTAATCTGTAGTTGGGCAGAGTTCTTCAAATATGAAGTTACAGGCTTGGATACGCGTGTTCTGAGCTGCAAACTTGCTTCCTGCAGATCTTTTTTTTTTTTTTGGAATAGATTTGCACTCAAATTTGCTTACGCTTTTCTTCCTAAGCACTGGAATTGCTTCAGATGCTTGCAGTGCATTTGGAACAGATTTTGTCTGTCTAGTAATGGTTATAATTGTAGTCTTAAAGGAAAGGTGTAGAGCTGCAGAGAGCCAGTGTTTACAGTTTATCTGCCATCTTGGAATCCCTAACAGAGATTTAATCTTGATTTGTTACTTCACCTCATATGAAGTAAAACAGAAAAAGTAGACAAAACAGAAACACTCATTTTTTGAGTAATGTACCACAGATACAGATTACTGCAAGAAAACTTTAACTCACTGGATGTTAACCTACTACTGCTGCACAAGCAGAAAGCCTAAAGCACCAAAATAGTAGTTTGTAATACAAACTGGAATCACAAAAGTGATAGAAATGCTGACCAAGTAACGTATTAGAAGCGTTTTTTATTTGTTAAACTAAATAATCTATAATTAACAGTTCATTAATTAGAGGAGTTAATCTTTACTTGTTCCTCATTTTGCTGAAGATTAACACAAATTAATCTCAAAAATTCTGAGCTCTAATTGACTAAAATCAAGAAAATGCAGTACACAACTTGTTAAAATTAATAAATATCAAATATCACAAAGAGTACAAAATCTGGAACAGGTGTAGATATTTGCAAAATAGCAAAAAAAAACAGTTTTTGCCCTTCTTTATTTCTTGTCCCCCCATACATATGCACAGAATGTACATCTGGCAGCTTTAGTGCCCATGAAAAGAGAATGACTTCATTGTTTTCCTCACTCCGTCAGAAATCTCATACACCTGAAAATGAAATGAGCACCTTCATATGACAATCATCCCCAGGTATGGCAGAGGGATCCATCTACTTTAAAAGAGACTATTATACCCTTGATCTTTAAGAAGCCATTCATTTACCTTCATAATGACAGAAATTGACTTATCACTAACTTACCATTTTCCTGGAAGGTTACTCGTGAGTAGTTACACATACAGTTGGAGCACATCTTTGTCTGCATGGTCACCACTTAGATAGGCCTCAATGCAGTGGTTAATGATCTCCTAAAAAGAGAATAATATTATTCCCACCTTTTCCTTCAGCATCTGACATGGCGGGCAATGGAATATTGATTACGTGCCTTCACAATTACCGAGTTATCGTCAGCCATCGTGCAGCTTAGCTCTCACCACTCAGGGAGCTGCCAGTGTGTACTCTCAGGATTTAATTATTTTGGGAACTATCACATTGGCAATATGTGGTCCCACAGGGCTTGATCTAGGTTTCATCATTATTTGCAATGTAAATGCTTTTACTGATAGACGTCATTCAAAGTAAAGGAGTGGTATATTATTGTTGTGCCAAAGATATCTATTTATACCTCTCTATATCTTTCAAGACTGGTTTCCTGACCTTTTTACAATGGAGGAGTGCATGAAAGGTAACCTTAGCAGGATGATATTTAGTCTTTTTAGCTCAGTCCAGATAAGGAGGATGCTACAGTCATTCATGCAGGCTACTAGCAGGTCTTCTTATACTCCTAGCTTGTCTGCAAGCATTTGTTATGGACAGAGAACTGAGTGCAGTTTTTGTCTCACGTAAGAATTCTTGGGATACATCTGGACTGTCTGCTACCACTGAATGGCCAGGTGACAGCTGTAGTAAAGCCTTCATCTACAGCACATCTCACGATATAAACATTTCACTCCAGCTGGTAACATCTGTAGAGTTGCACTGACCGCTTCCCACATACCTTACTGCCAATCTCATTACCTTGGGCTATAAGACTGTGACCTCAACTATCAAAAGTGTACAGAGAACTTTGCAGCCAGTGTTTTGTGTGGCTTACATCAGTTTGGTCTACTGCATTACTATCCAGTGGGATTTTCTGCCTTTTTGGTAAAAGCTTGTGACTGAGTCTTCTTTTAGAATTTCTCTGAGGACCCATGTGTTTTCTCCGAGGTACCACTCTACTTCAGCTAAGTTCAGAATCTGGCGTTGCATCTGGTTACAGTTTACATCTTGTATTATTTTACTACAGTAGAATGTTTAGAATTTAAACACAAATTATCAAAAAATAACTATAAACTAATTAATTTATTTACAAATCTAAGCATATTGTACTGCACGGCCGCATGTAACGCATTACGCAGCACCACAAAATCACAAATAGTTTGCAACACTACATTTGCATGACTGTCACTGTGCAGCTCCTCAAGAACTAACAGCAGTCTAGGTGACTGCACACATGACAACCTGTACATACAGTAATGTATGGTGCTGTCTCTGTGCATTACCAACCCCAGAGTAGGAAACACATTACAGTTACATAATGTACATCACTACTTTGCAAGAAGGAGCACTAGACCCAAAACAGTTTATAACAAATGTGATTATGTACCACGGGAATTATGGTACAACACAACAGAACTTGTGAAAATGTTGAGCACTAACACAGGATACAGTGCATGGCACAAGCATTATACAACAATATCATGTGAACAGTATAATGTGCCATTAGAAGGGCCAATATAATGCAATTTAACGTCTGTGTTATTGTGTTAATTTTGTTTTAGTTTTTTCTGTACTCCAAATGTAAGGCAAAATATGCCTAACCCCCCCTACACAGATGCACACACAAAAAAAAAAGGAAAAAAGAAAAAAAATACACCAATATTGGGGGAAAATACTTGGGGACTGTTTAAAATGCTATTTTTTTCATTGCAAGGATCTACTGAAATTGATAACTTTTTCTCATAATGCAATGCATATAATGGCACAAAGCTTGCCACTGACCACACTACTGACATCTAGGTGTGGCAATGAAAGCACGACAATGGCCAGGATTTAGAGACAAGTTGCGCAGTAAGCGGCAGATACTTGTTATCGTTGTGCTAGAATCTGCACTCTGCAGGCAAGTACAGAATGACAACCCTATCACACCAGAAGATATAATCACATAATAACATGGAAATTAAATGGGGTAGAAAAGTAAGAGGCTAATAATATAAGAATGCGCTCTGGTCATCACGCAACTAGCCCACTCCCCTTTGAAAGACCCTTGATCATCCCAAGGATTGGAGACATGCCAGTCTTTTCTAAATTATGTTCAAAGAATCCCACTCACTCTACAAGTGAATTGGGTCTTTAATCACAGAATTCATTTATTTATTTATTTATTTTATTTTATTTTGCATTTGTTAACCGAGCTAGTCCAGCTGGATATATTTCCATTTTCAGTGGAGGCCCGGGGAGAAAAGCTCCAGTAGTAATACAGGGATAATATAACACTTAAAAATAACCAGTACAAATTATACAAAGAAAGGGTATTAAGAATACTTAGTCATGAGTATTAATGAGAGTAAAAACTGATATTAATGTCCTACAGACATAAAGAATAAGCTAGTCACTGTGCAGAAAGGATATGTGAGATAATTTCATTAATCTTTAACTCCAGCTATCATTTCCAAAGACCCAGAACTACACTTGTAGGTTTCAAACTTGTCATTGGGTACTTATGAACCGTCATACTAATATTAAAGTGATTCTGATCAGTACAGAAGCTTGGGTGGGAAGAAGGGGGTGGCTGCCCTGGGTGCAAGCTGTTAGGGGTTGAGACTGACCACTCAGCTGAACTGTTGATTGAAAACAAGTGCAGTAATGGAATACATTCATTTAGGGAGCTGCAGCTGTTACCATGGCTGCTTAAATTAGACTGTTTAGGAGTTGGTGGTGTGACAAACTGCAGCCAAGAGCTAGTATAATCTCTTTGTCACAGTTGAACTTTTTTCTCCTTTCCTTTTTTTAGTCCTCAACTTTGGGAGAAAGAGCTTTTAGTCTTTGGGGAGGGTGGCACTCCAAAGGACTCAGAAGATTGCCCAGGGTGCCAAATGGCATAGCTACACCTCTGATTCTGATCACATCAAGCCTGGTAGTAGCAATCCCAGGAAATCTACCTTGGTCTCAGTGTTAACTTGTCACAAACAATCTATGGTACCATTTCCACAAGTCAAGTAGATTCCCTCACTGGCTGTTCTCCAAACCTCTGGTCTTACTGTTAGCTCCACAGCACATCACCACCACCAAATACTCAAAAGAAACATACGTTATTTCCCTTACGTAAATGTTGTGTCTTAGGTTCAGTATCCAGAGCCAGGAAGTAAGACTTTCATTTTTCTTTATATATAAACTAACATAAAAAAGTGCAGTAGTTTGCATTTAATGTTAAAGGAATAATGCTTGCATTTTGTAGGATGTAATGGGATCTGCATAACCATCTAAACACTTAGCCCTATGTTCACAGCCTCACTCTTAGAAGTTCAGGTAGACTGAGCACCTTGCTTTTAAAACTCAGTCCTTGAAATGCAGGACTACAGTACAGCCCACATGCCTCAGACTCATGACTGTCCTACCACAATATATGTCTAGGCATCTTCACAGCTTTTTCATACAGCTACATAAGCTGTAATTAGATTTCAATCTTCTGGCAAGACATACTGCGCCACACATCACAGTTATAGGTTATTGTGTCATTATAAAGAATGACAACACTCATCACAAAACAGAAAGATGGACAAAGTTAACTTTGGCCCTGTGGGACGGATGGATGCAGCCCTGACCATGACCCAGACAACCCGAGTAAAATTAGTGGCTTGGGTACTGGAGGAGTCAAGCAGGAGAGGGGAAAATAGCAGCCTTTTGAAAGCCTGTGCACTGTGTGAGGGAGGGTGGGGTTTCTTTCTGCAATCTAACATGTGGGTACACAGTGCAGCAGATTACCGTTAAAAATTCTGTATAGAGGGAAGGACTGTGGCTAACTGATGCTGCACAAAACAAAGTGTCATCAGCAGTTCTGCCAAGTTAGTGCATACAAAAAATCCCTTGGCATGTAGACAGTGAAAGTGACAGTGCCTCCTGGTCTCCTCTGTTTTGTTCTGATCCTGCTACCACTTCCCAACTTACTGATGGAACAGCCCCAGCTCCGAGTAGTACCAGGGTCAATGTGGTAAAAAGCAGCAAGGCCAAGAGCTGCTGATGGTCAGCTATAGGGCATATGGGGGAGGGGTGAATAAAGAAAGATCAAAAGAAAGGTAGATAGTTGAAAGAAATGGGTCTATGACTTAATTGAAGCATATATGTATTTATTTCACCTTTTTTATTTAAATAATCCTTCAGTCTACCTGCCATCAAAGGCAGTATATACATACTTAATCATGAATAAGTTAATTCTGTCAGTCACTCAAAACAGTGTAGACAGATGCAATTTCTACATTCCAATCACTCTTTACTCTCTTCTCCGCAACATGTGTTGATGGAGACAAAACTAGCATATATCCATAAGCAACAATTTATGACAATTAGGACAGCTTTTATAATCATTATTTAACCTCCTTAAACACACTAGCACTGTTTTATCATGCTTGAATTACTAACGTAATATATGTTTTTCAGCACTGAAATCATGTCCTTACAAAAGTACAAACAATGCCTCATTTTGCAAACTGTTTGCCCCCTGCTTAACACATTTCAAAATCAGGACGAACAGAGGAACTATTTTCCTTCTCGACAAACTCGGAATGTCTCAAAGAAATGTGCTGCCTAACCCCAAATTGTGACCTCTGACATCTGCCCCCTTACAGCTCCATTTCAGAAACATCTCACAGCAAAAAATGATTCCACCCAACTCTCAAGAGACTTCTCTCATACCAGGTACCTCATCCCTTTTAAAGCACATCAGTTTATGCAAAAATCTCACCAAGAAATTTCTCTTTATACTCGAAAATCAGACTTCACTATGCCAAAACAAATTAAATTACAGATTAATTAAATTTTTTCTACTACAACTATAATCAAAATAAGATAGCACATCTCAAGTCCGCATTATACGATGATTGTCCTTCACTCTACCAGTACTAGTGACTACATTTAATTCTACAAACTATTCAGTGTTTATTATTCACCTGTATCACTATCTGTGTGTCCCATCTGGCCTGAACTTTGTTTATGCTGCATTTTCTCTCTATACTAATCATTCTTATTAAATCAGAATATCTGGACTTCAGTAATATGGCAGCTTTGAATAGGCACTTTTGATTTTGACTTCCAGGCAGATTCCAAAATCCTAAATCACTCAAACAAACAGAATGTTTAATTGTCTTATGTTCTGGTATTAAGCGCATAGCCTACTGGCGTACAAAAAGTTTCACCTGCCATAAATAACCACACAATGACATTCAACTTGTTTTTGCGGGTGATATACTAACTGCAGGGGGCCAATATAAAGAAAGACATAATAATATGGCAAGACTGTTACAGTAGGGATTATGCAAACATTACAATATTGAAGTAGTTGAGAAGCACTGGAAACATGAGCCACAAAGCATTATAGAAAATGATGATGTTTATATCATATGGGATCACCCGTTATCAACAGTTCAAAAATAGCTGCAAGAAGACCAGATATAGTTGTCCATGAAAAGAAGACAAACGTAGCAGTGATCACTGACATCACTACACCCAGTGATTACAGTCTCTTTCTTACGGAGAGATGTCAAAATACCAGGACTTATAGGCAGAAATGAGGACAATGTGGAAGAAGGATACCCAGACAGTTCCAACAGTAGTAGGAGCAATGGGCCTCATAAAAAAAGAATTTACAGTCTTATTTAGATATACTACCAATGCATGTGAGCCCATATGAACTGGTGGGGGAGTAGTAAATTCTGAGCACATTGCAGATGCTAACAACAAAGACTGAAGGAAAACTAATTTCATGAACTTTAATTATACTTTGACTTAGGAATGGGGTACATTCTCATCAGGGTATTAGAAACCCATAACACTTGGAGAAATTAAACACAGAAACATTCTCTATTTCCCATATATATGTATACATAATATGTATTATTTATGTGCAGGTGTGTATATATATATATATATATATATATATATATATATATATATATATATACATATATGCATTTTTATTAATCTGTCTGTGAAGAATGTTAATGACTGGCTTCTGATGACAGGGGAAGCCTATCCCATAACTGTCGAAGATAAGAAATGTAATTGTCATGTTCTCTTATTAATTAATTTCATTATTAACTTCCTCGATCTGTTGCTAGCCCCTCTACCCAGTACCACATTCCAGAAAAAAACACTTTCATACTGAACCATATCCACATATTGCCTTACAGTCCAAGTTGAGGTCACTTGTAAGTAACCTAAAAGAAAGAGAATATGATCACAATTCCTGACAGCTTACTGAATTACTTCAAAAATTCCAAACCTTACAATTTCTCTAATCAGTAATTGCTGCATTTCAAGCTGTTCCAGTGGTCTTACTGGAAGAATACATAATTCACTGTTGAATCCAATGGGTTAAATTAGTGAGGCAAGAAATACATAAACTCTCTCTCTCAAGTGATGCCCTTTAGAATAAGAGCAGTTTGTCCTGCCAGCAGACAGTAAATAACAAAGAGAGACAGAAGATATTGCCTAACCTCCATGAAGCCTCATTTCCAACTCATGGATGGCCTTAAGCAAAAGTAATAATAAAAATAATAAAAAATGTATACCTATAAGCACCCAAAGTATACCTCCACCAGCAAAGTGGAGGAGTCAAACTGGCCCAAAACTGCAGATGACATTTGATAAAAGTGCTGTATGATTGGGGCAACTTCCCCTGATTCATCCATCCTACACTACCCCTTTATTTATAAATACTAAACCTCCACAAAAAGAAAATTATTGGGAAAAGAAAAACATCCTGCAAAATTGCTTGTACAACTAGAACTCCACAGAAGAAACAATAATTCTTAAAAAAAAAAAAAAAAAAAAAAAAAAAAGCTTTTGATACAGTGTCCCACTCAAAACTGCTCCCCACACACACTCTAACCTGGTTCCACAACTATCTACACAACAGAAAACAATCTGTTAGATGGCAAAGTAAGCTATCCAATTATCTGCTCAACAACACAGGCGTTCCCCAAGGGTTTATTCTTGGGCCCTTGCTTTTTAGCATATTTATTAATAATCTCCATAAAGCATCCCTGCAAAGTACACTCATTCAATACGTGGGCGATTCAACTATAATTACATCCTCTAACAACACCTCAGATCTACTAACACAAAGTGCATTTACTTCCATCAAATCCTGGCTTAACGAAGCTCAACTGCTACTCAATCCCAAAAAAATCATAACTTTTACTCTTCACAACCAAACTTCTAACTCTAGACTTTAAAAACTTCTCTCAAAATAATACAGAAATTAAAATTGTAAAAACAGCCAAACTACTTGGCATCACAATTAATGACAAACTATCCTTTGAGAATTATATACTCAACCAAATCAATCCCTTCAAACTATAATACAAACACACACCCCTGCTTGGCATCTTAAGTCCTCTAACCAACAACTCTTAACCACAATTAAACCCAACAAAAGAGCTGGACAGTGTCTCTATTCCCATGCCATTGCCAAACTTTGGAATGCGCTCTCTCACTCTCTCTATTACTCAACTAGACTCTTTAAAAACATTTAAATTTGCACTAAAAGAACACTATCTCAATAACCTTGTCTGTTCTTGTAGTCATATGATTAAACCACCTTAAATGCTTTGGCCACTATACACTACAAATACTTTTACTAACTTATTATAGTTGCAATTTATACTACCTGTCTTCGTATCCAGTCTCTCTTGCTTTCTTTATTTCTGCAGTATTCTTACTTACGAGAATATACAAACAGAATTACTAAAAATTTAAGACACTGGGTTTATTTTCTTGCATTGTATACCTCTATAATATGTATTTGTCTTGTATATCTACTTCAGTTTGTATTATGTAATGCATGTATGTACTTAAGTAATATAATTTGCCAGCTTTACACTTTGCCTAATGTGGTGCATGCATAATTTCATGAATGATGGTTAGTGGCAATAAATTGGTTAGACAGAATGAGAGGATGAAGTGTGCATATAAATATCAGTGTGAAAGCATTATTCCAGTATGAGTAATAACGATGGCTGTATGAGCAATACTCTGTGCCTTTACACGTTCACCACTGTTTTGTTTTAGTAATTTTTATAGCTCCCCACTCTAGGAATGCTTGAATGGCTTTTTTTACTTTGGCATGATGTCCAGATACTCTGGGGTATAACCTTGAAGGCAGTGTGTAAGTTTACAAACCAGTCCAGTGCACAACACCAACAACTCTAGCTAGCAACACTGTTGCTGATAAATGCCCCTAAACTGTAATTTGTGGGGGCTTTAAATTGTTAATACTGGCCTTGGTTGCTTTACTATTTTTTCTACTACAATCTGGAAATAAAATACTGGATTTTGAGAGCAGCACATTGGCACAGCAATTAGTGTTAACACCTCACAGCGCCAATCGAAAACTGCCTTTTCTAAAATTATCACATTAACTTGAAACTGTTGCTATTCCAGTTCACTTCAGATATAAACTGGGCAACAGAGAAAGGGCCATTCATTTTAAAATACCTTCCCCATAACTGCGATTTAAAATGAATAATCCAGTACATTATTTTGCACATAGCCCCACATACTCAAACAATGCCTGCAGTACAGTTACAGAATTACCTTCTCCACACGGATTTTTGATCAAGTTCCGCTCGAAAACGGTCATCTTTATACGTAACTTCAAAAGCATTCAAAAACGTGACTAAACGTTAAAAAACATCCGAAGGTGAGGGGTTATTAGTGACAAGGACCGACAGCCTGAAATTCTATCACTTTTACTTTCGATATGGCACAAAGACTTCCGCGTTTTAGAGCGCCCCCCCCCCAATTTGATAGTGAAATGAGCAAAACATAATATGTAGTGCTGCTCTGTTTGTAGTAGCTGTAATTATGATTTATTGAAGTAGGGTTACTTTTGATACATTAGTCTGATTCATAACTATTTCTTGTACAGTACAAGTTGTACTGCAGGAGTATTACTTCGTTTAACTTATAACGGTACTCACTTCCAGGACACTCGAGCATAACCGAGCTACAATTCCGCCCCTCCCCCCTATCTAATCTAAAACTATCAACAGGTTGTACTACGGTACCTCTCACTTTTAGTTCTGTCCCTCTTAATCCCTCCTAGAACTGGTGACTTTTTGAGAAAAGGTGGTGAACTACACTTAAATGACAGTAATTAGAATGATACACTTCTTTTACTTAAGAAAATTCATATTAATTGACATTCTCTTATTATCTCAATGTTTCAAGCTATTGAGACTAATATTTTAAGTGTCCCTGAATATCGTTATATTTGTCCCTTATTCTGTTGAGATTTGTCCCTGATTCATTGAGCTATGATAACAATGTTCAATAAGTGTTAAAATGCAAGATTCTTTCAAACGCGAGGAAGCTTCTTTCATCATGCTGATAACCACCCGCAGTTTTCTCCTTTCGGCTTTTTCCCGGTTAGAGGTCGCCACAGCGGATCACTTTGTCCTCTCATGATTGGCAGTGGAGTTTTATGGTGTCGAGTTGCCAGCAGAAGGCACACACACGCACACACTCACACCTAGGGCTAATTTAGAGTGTCCAATCCACCTGCAGCATGTCTTTGGGATGTGGGAGGAAACCGGAGCACCTGGAGGAAACCCACGCGACCACAGGGAGGACATGCAGACTCCGCACAGAAGGCACCCCAGCCGAGGATCGAACCGGAGAACCTCTTGCTGTGAGGCAGCAATGTATCAAGACTAATTTACTTTCACAGAGCCCGGAATATGCAGCCAGTTTATTCGCATAAGCTCTCGACTTGCAACACAAGAAATCTGGACAAAGCCAAAAATAATGGGGGGCAGTGGCACAGAACTGGGGAGAATTTATAAATACTGCTTTTTCTGAACGATTTTTTTAGAAGTCAGAAATTTACATTATTTAGTGATTTCAATCTTCAGTGATTTGACAGAAAACACACATTTTATGAAGAACAGACCAAAAATATTCGGCTAAAATCTTGACAGTTGAGAGGTATGGCTCACATTAGGGTCACCACCTGTGTGTCCCACTTTGCGAGTGACAGTCCCTCTTTGGGCAGTTGTGTGTCCTGCAAAAAAAGTGAAAAAATAGCAAATGTCCTGAGATTTTAGGACAAAAATATTTCTTATATTATATGTAATAGTTGCATAAAACAGTTAATCTGTATCTGAAACACCTAAATGTTATGAAAACCAGAATAAGCAACCAAAATGCTACAAGAATAAGCTTTTATTTACGTAAAAAATGAAGTTCTGTCCTTTGTACGGGCCGTGGGTATGTTTCGCCCTGCAAAATCTGACGTTTGTACCAAAAATGTCCCACTTTGGGCATTTAAAAAAGTGGCAACCCTAGCTCACATTTTCCTTCTGTCATTTATCAGTATAGCCACTGCACATACACATGTGTTGGTGGCAGTAGCTCCAAGAACCAAGGCGCTCTCCTCCAAAAAAGGAAGCCAATCTGGTGGTCCCCTGTCATAAACAAACTATAAAACAGAAGGAAGAAACTGTTGCAAAAAAGAGGAAAAAAACAGGATGCAAAAAACTCCCTTACTAGCCTCAGTAAGAAGCTGAGATCCCTCATAAAATCCTCCAAAGCTAGTTACGAAAATAAAATTGCCAAAGATTCCAAAGACAACCACAAGGCATTCTATAGCTATGTCAAGAATCTAAATGGCAATGCTCAGATCTGCTCTGAGCTACAACAGAATGGCATTAAATATAGTGATCAGAAGGACATTGCCAATATCTTGGCAGATCGATTCAGTGCCAACTTCACCCTCCCTCTCACCCCCTAAAGGGCCCATCTCAATACAGAAAGATTGCCAAATTCCAGTAATCACGGCCACACAGGTAAAAACCACACTCTCCAAAGCTAAGAATACAGCATCCATGGGACCAGACGACATTCTGGGCTGTGTACTACATGAACTACAAAATGAACTGGCACCTCACCTAAGTGTCATGTTTAATCACAGCCTCACCTCAGGCTTTGTGCCCACTGAGTGGTGCACAGCTACAGTTATCCCACTCCACAAGGGAGGATTCACCTTGGATCCTGGGAACTACCATCCCATCAGTCTGATGAGCCTGATCTGCAAGGCCATGGAACGTATTATCATGTAACTTATAAACAATGACATTGGCAACCTTCAAACACTGGAACCCATCCAGTTTGGGCTCGTGAAGGGCTGATCGTGTCTCCTAAACCTGACTGACTTCTTCAAATCAGTCTCCAGAGCCTTGGATGAGGGTAAGGCAGTCCACACAGCCTATCTGGACCTCGCCAAGGCCTTCAACACCATCCCCCACACTGGAATCAGAGATAAACTTAATAAGCTGGGCATAAATCCCTACATCACTCAAAGGGTTGTCAGCTGGCTTACTGACAGAACCCACACTGTAAAAGTAGCCGACTCCAAATCCAGCTCCAGACAAGTGACAAGTGGAGTACCTCAGGGTTCAATCCTGGGACCGCTCTTGTTTGGCATCTACTTCTCTAAAGTACAGGCCAACACTGAGGGACTCTGGCTAACAAAGTTCGCAGATGACTGCAAACTGGGAGTCATTATTGAATCCCCAAATTATGTGGATATTCTACAAAAGGGCCTTACAGAAACAGATGCTTGGTGCCAGAGCCATGGGCTCAAGCTCGATGCCAAGAAGTGTATAGTTATCCCCTTTGGGAAAAAAACATGTACCCATGAATTACCACATAGGTGGCAGTACACTAAATACTGAAAGTGTGATAAGAGACTTAGGAACACAGGTGGACAGTGGTCTCACCATCGATAACCACATCACCACAACAGTCAGGAAATCCTTCTATGTGGTATACCTCATCACTAAGGGCTTTTCATCCAGAATAAAGGAGGTCATTGTCCCACTGTACTCATCCCTCATTAGATCCATCATATAGTACAACGCCCCGTTTAGTATGTACCTTACAAGACATCTCCAACAACTGGAAAGGCCTCAGAAACACCTCACTAAAAGAATCACAGGCCTAAAGCAGATGCCCTGTGCTGACTGACTAAAAAAACTCCAGTTATGCTCTGTCACATATTGTCTACTCAGAGGTGATCTCTACTTAACATACAAGGCCATGTCAAACCCAGTGCTTTTGGACATGCTACACTTAAAAAAATCCCAATCCATCAGAGCCACCTGCTCCAGGGACCTAAACCTTGACATCACAATGAACAAAACATGTTGGAGGAATAGGTTCCTGACCCATAGATTCCCCATACTCTGGAATAGAATGCCCATACATATCAAGCAGAGTGCTTCCTTGGCCCTCTTCAAAAGGAACATTGACGACTGGATGGGAGATAGGAAATTTACTCCGGGGATCACGTCAGTCACCCTGCTAGACAGGGGTCCAGGGAAGTAAATATTGTGGGAAGAAATAGCCAGGGAATTGTTATGGCTAGGCTTGTATAGGCCCTAGGGCCAATAGCCTAGTACCAACCTATGAACCTATAAGTGGATGAAAGCGAAGGTACTAAGGATCAGAATCCCTGAATTGTATTTGCGAAAACATCCTGCCAAAAACACTTTCCAAGGTGTTTTTTGCAGGGGAGAAGCCCCTTTCCCCCCACATGTATATACAAGTTTTCCTTATATCAACTCAAAATAGTGGAAATTGGGAAATGCCAGCAGCACAGCTCCCTGAAAATGATCAGAGAACTACAATCATCAGCAAGTTGAACGTTGACCAATCAAAGCTCAGTAATTCAAACTGCTTCCACAACTAGGATAACCAGCAGTGGGTGCTCAGAAATATTTTGGTTTTGCACTCAAAGAAAACTCCACCCTCTCATACAGTTTAACTCAATCGTTAGGTTTCCTTTCTCCCTACAATATGGTTCCAGCATTGTGTATGTACCAGAAACCTGCTTGTAGTTTTTAAAACTTTTTATTTCCTTGCATTGGAGTCAAAGGAAGGGAAAGCCCATCTACTTTTTTTTTTTAAAGTCAACTTCTCACATACTTTGCAGAAAAATTCGTCTCCACCTGCATGACATATCATATACACAGTCAAATCTGTAGTTTATCCTGTCAGGCACTGCTGTCAGTCTTAGCTGGGTAATTTTAATCCTGCTAATGGCAGGAACACAGCAGCTGATATAAATAAGACAGAAAGCTGTGGAACTGTTTCCACTGATGTCCTTCAAGGATGCATCTGCAGTCCTAACAAATGGGTTGTCCTGCCTCAGGCAGCCCTGCGGTCGGCCGGATTCCAAAGTCTGGGTCTGGCCTCGGCTGATGTCGCACTTCACCCGACGTCACTGCTACTGTCGATTGGGTATAAAGGCATCAGCCGATGCCATTTTCCTCAGTCTTTCTTGCCGCGCGGTGCCCGAAGCAGAAGCTGTTCGCAAGTGCCGGTCGGTCAGATCCAGAGATTTCTACTACCGAAGACTTCTAAAAAGCTAAGTACCCCATTGGGGATTCTTTCTTGCCTCAGCCGATGTCAGAAAAAGTAAATAATTGTTTAACTTGTGGGAAACAAATACCTCATAAGGATTTCCACTCTTACTGCCTTCCTTGCTTAGGCCCAGACCACGACGTAGCAGCTTGTCTAGCCTGTGCTTCCTTCAACCGACGAACACTTAGACGTCGGTCGGAGTTTGCGGAGGAGTTTTTTGGTCCCGGTTTTGCTTACAAAATGCCGTCGGAGACTCCGACTTCACAATTAGCTAAAAAGCGCAAGGAAAAGGACCGACACTCGCGGTCCGCGGTTTCGGCCAAAACCACGGTTAAGCCAACCGCGAGTGTCTCGGTTTCGGCTGAAACCGAGTCCTCGGTTCTTCCTTCGGCCGACAGCATTCCTCCTGCAGCCGAGGCCTCACACAGCATGGCTGAATCTGCTACTGAAATTTCTCCTGCTGTAGCAGGCACCCAGGATTTATCAGATACTATTCCTTTAGACATATCCACTCCTGCACGTGGAGCTGCTAGGCCCCCTGCATCCATGTCTATCAAGGCTTTCTCTAGGGCTAAAGCAGCTAAATCTTCTAAGGCCTTGCCTTCTAAAACCCCCGCACACAGGCCTAACTCTAGTTCCCAAATGCTTAGCCTGGCAGAGGATCTCATTTCTTTGATCAGGGGATCCCAACCTCACCCTGACAGGGCCTCTCATCCCCCTCCAGAGAAGAGGCCTAGAGCAGAGCCCCCTGAACCAGTTTCTACAGATTATTCTTCTGATGATTCAGACAACTCAAATCCTCCAGAAGGCCCTTATTCTCCCTATGAGGATTCTGACGCAGAAGACTCCATTCCTTCAGCCTCTCCTCCTGAGGAATTTTCTTTTGGGGAAACCTTGCATGCTATGAGGGAACATTTCCAATGGCAGGGCCAGGATTTTTCAGATTCTAGGAAGCGGCTCAGGACCTTTTTGCATTTGCCACAGCATAGGCCTTTAGCCATTCCTCCAGTACTAACAGTTGTGGATGATGCATTCAATGATGCTTGTACTGCCCCTGACTCTCTTCCTCCGGCCCCTGCTAAGCCCGACAGATACTACAGGGTCTCGGACACACATTATCACCTGTATAAGGCTCCTATTGCAGATCCAGAAACTATTTCTCAGGGCCCCAAAGCTGTAGCAACTGCCAAAAACCCCCTCCCCTCTGAAAGAGAATCTAGAGCATTAGAGAGATGGGGTAAAAAAGTTTATACTTCTGCTACTCTTTTGGCTAGGGCTTTAAACTGTCAATTCCACATGATTCAGTATCAGGAATTTTGTTAGATCAGTTAAATAAAAAACTATCCTCTCCTGAACCTATAGACCGTAAGTCCCTGCAGGATTTGGTACATAACACTCAGCAGGTCAGTAATCATTCCTTGAAATGCGGCTATGATGCACTGGAGGCTTCCTTTAGATCAGCTATGACTGGTACAGTGATCAGAAGGCATGCATGGTTAAAAGAGCAATCCTTACCAGACCATGTAAAGTCAAAGCTCCTAGATGCTCCCATGGAGAAACTCAGTTTGTTTGGTTCCCCTGCACAGCAAGTATTAAAGAAGGTGGAGGAAAAAGCAAAATCTGTCCAAACAGTCAAGGACTTCTTCCAGGTCCAGCCTCCTAGGTTTAGTAGAAATTGGCCTTCGAAGAATTGGTCCTTTCCAGACACCAGAGCACAGAGAGGCAGAAATAGGCGCTCAAGAGGCAGAGGTCAATCCAGAGGTTCCAACAGGGGACGTCAGTGGCAGCCTAACAACCAGAGAAGTACTCCCGCAGATCCGGCTACTACCACTTCCACAGGACAGTCACAGTGACTTGGCTATGATACCGCCTACCAGGGAACAACTGGAGGCACCCTTAGGCGGAAAGCTAGCCTTATTTTCAGTAAACTGGCATTACATTATAGGAGACAAACGGATTTTACAGACAATAGACAAAGGTTACAGGTTTCACTTCCATACTCTACCAAGGAAGAGAGGAATGCCAAACCTACCACCAAACCAAAAGACAAACGCTCTAGGACAAATCAACCACTTACTAAGGATGAGAGCTATAGAAAAGGTACCGGCTATGGAACAAGGACAAGGATTTTATTCCAGACTTTTCCTGGTGCCAAGAAAAGAAAATCAATGGAGGCCTATTCTCGACCTGTCCGCTCTCAACACATATCTCATTGTTCTAAAATTCAAAATGCTGACCCTACAGCACCTTCTTCCCATGCTGGGCAAGGAGGCTTGGCTGGTGACTCTAGATCTCAAGGAGGCATACCTGCACATCCCTATTCGACCAGATTGCAGAAGATACCTCAGATTTCTTGCAGGATCAGAGCATTATCAATTCTCAGCATTGCCCTTTGGCTTATCTACTGCACCCAGAGTATTCACAAAATGCCTGGCATCAGTAATTGCTCATTGCAGGCTTCAGGGAATTCAAATTTATCCATACCTGGACGACTGCCTGCTACAAGCGGACAACAAGATCAAATTAACAAAAGATTTGGAAAAGGTTATTCACCTACTGCAGGCCTTGGGATACACAGTCAACATAAAAAAGTCAAGGCTGGTACCATCCCAAAGGATCACATTCTTGGGTGCAGAACTGGACACATCAAATCAAATGGCATTTCTCACAGCAGAAAAGCAAAAGCAACTACCACTCTACTTCAAGGCTTTATCAACGCAGAACCAGCTTACAGCAAGGAAAATCCTGCAAGCCCTGGGTTACATGGCATCCTGCATAATATTGATCCCACATGCCAGACTGCATATGAGGAAGTTGCAATGGTACCTAAGGAATTTATGGTCTCAGCACAAGCACAGCCTAGAAACCCAAATTCCAATAATTCCATGCCTGAAACAGGAATTCCTGTGGTGGGCTCAGGCCTGTCAGTTGAACAAAGGAATGCCTTTCCACAGCCCTCACCCAAGCCAGACTATCACCACGGACGCCTCGGACCTCGGCTGGGGGGCACACATGGCGGACAAGTGCATACAAGGCCTATGGACACAAGACCAGCTGAACCTACACATAAATCAAAAAGAAATGCTGGCAGTGAAACAGGCAATTCAGACATTCAGACCGTTTCTTCAACAGGGTCATTTGCTGATAAGGACGGACAACACCACAGTTATGTGGTATATCAACAAGCAGGGAGGCACACATTCATATCCTCTATACCGAATGGCAATGGACCTGTGGAATGTGGCCCTGAACCTCAACATTCAGCTCCAGGCCTTATTCGTGCCAGGAAAAGAAAATATATTAGCAGACACATTAAGCAGAACTACCACGGATGCCCACGAATGGATGCTGCATCCGGACATCTTCAGAACCATTACAGAGAAATGGGGGCTACCAGAAATAGACCTGTTCGCATCCCCACACAACCACCAATTGAGAAAATTCTGCACAAGGACATACCACCCACTTGCTTGGAAGGTGGACTCCCTATCCTTCAGTTGGGAAAACCTAACAGCATATGCATTCCCACCTCTACCTTTGATGCACAAAGTGCTACTGAAGATCAAAGAAGAGCACCCAAGGATCATCCTGATAGCTCCAGACTGGCCGAGGCAGCATTGGTACCCGCTTCTGAGAAGTATGTCTTGGACACAGGCATGGCCTCTACCTCTAGTTCCTCTGCTGCTAACACAGAACAACTTCAAGATCCTGCATCCAAACTTGAAAACACTGCAGCTAGCTGCTTGGAATCTTACATGAAACAAAATAACCCAGAACTATCTCAGAGGGTTAAAGACATTATCCTGGAGGCTCGCAGACCCTCCACAAGGAAGACTTATTCAGCCAAATGGAAAAGATACCTCATTTGGAGTGCAGCAAAAGGACAAAATGTATCATTGGCAAACATAGCTAACATCCTGGAATACTTAGCAGAACTTTTCCACAATGGCCTGTCTTACTCCTCCATCAAGATTCATGCATCAGCAATTTCAGCAGAATACAACATGGATCCTCCAGTCTTCTCTCATCCTCTGCTCAGGCAGTTTCTGAGAGGAATTAAAAATGTAAAGCCTCCAAGGAAGCCACCTCTGCCTACATGGGACCTGAACTTTGTGCTAGAAAAGTTAACACTTCCCCCTTTTGAACCAGCAGCAACAGCAGAATTACAGTTCTTATGTTGGAAAACTGCTTTCCTGCTTGCAATCACTTCAGCAAGAAGGGTTTCTGAATTACAGGCATTAATGGCAGTACAGCCCTTCCTTATCTTCCATCAGGATAGAGTGTCCTTGAGAACTAATCCTACTTTTATGCCAAAGGTGGTCTCCAGGGTATCATTGAACCAAGCTATCCACCTACCAACATTCTTCCCCAACCCACAGAACAGGGGGGAAAGACTACTGCACACCTTGGATGTACACAGACAATTGCGCTACTACCTGGACAGAACCAAGAGCAATAGAAAAACTGACCAGCTTCTGGTAGCATATGCAGCAGGCATGGAAGGAAAAGCAATTTCAAAACAGACAATCTCAAAATGGATAGGAAATTGCATTAGATTTTGTTACTCCTTTCATGGGAAGACAACTCCACAGAACATCAGACCTCACTCCACAAGGGCTACAGCCACTACTACAGCTTTCTTACGAGGAGTGGCTACCAAAGACATTTTAGAGGCTGCTACTTGGAGCTCCGTGCGTACATTTGCCAAGCATTATAATCTGCCTTTATACTCCAGATCCCGAGCAGGTTTTGCCACTGCTGTTTTGCAAGGGATCTTAACTACACCATAATCTTCTTAGTGCCTCCTCCCCCAGTTTGGCTATGGTATTCTACCCATTTGATAGGACTGCAGATGCATCCTTGAAGGACATAGTACAGTTTTGTACCTACCATAAATGTAGATGTCCGAGTGGAATGCATCTGCATTCAGGATTACCCGCCCTCCGTCCCCTCTGTGGTACTCCTAGGGTATTTGCCCATCTTGCAGCTAGCTGGGGGAATCTATTATGGTGTATTTGTTTGTATATATGTACATACATGATTATTTGTTGTTTGCTCTCTACTATTTGGAATCATTTGCATTTATCCAAATTTAGCCTTCCTAGAGGGCACCTGGCATCTGGGGCAAGAAACACTGAGGAAAATGGCGTCGGCTAATGCCTTTATACCCAATCGACAGTAGCAGTGACGTCGGGTGAAGTGCGACATCAGCCGAGGCCAGACCCAGACTTTGGAATCCGGCCGACTGCAGGGCTGCCTGAGGCAGGACAACCCATTTGTTAGGACTGCAGATGCATTCCTCTCGGACATCTACATTTATGGTAGGTACAAAACTGTACTTTTTTATTGCAGAGGCGAGGAGAACTTTACACTCCACTTTCATAGCAAAACAAAGCAATTAGATCAGTCAGGGGTTTAAAGGCAATTGTCAACTCTTCTGACAAATTTACATAACCAGCAATACAGAAGCTTTACATGTTATTTATAATAGTTTGTGTTAAGATAACTTAAGAGTAGTAGCAGAGTTCTGTGACATCTAAAGAAAAGTCAGTAAATATTTTTTCTTGTAAAGTATAAATGGAGTTATCATTTTCAACCCCCCACACACACACACACACACACACACACGCATGCCAGAACTGCAGGAGAGTCAGGTAGCAACCCTATCAACTCGGTGCACTGATACTGTTCATAAAAAATATCTTTTATGCTTTGTGTGACATCCTTCTAGAGGGAGATGCATATCTGGTACATGCAGATCCATTCTATGAGATTCCCACTGACTTTGAGCCAGTCCTTGCATTGTCAGACAGCAACCATAATATACAATTGAATTTACTTTAACATACATTTACTATGTGCCCTTGCATTAAGAACACAAAAAAAAGGAAATCAGAAGTACTTGTGTGTTTGAATGCACACACACACACACACACACACACACACACACACACACACACACACACACACACACACACACACACATGCTTTTGTACACATGTACTTTATATACATACACATATACAGAAACACACACACACACACACACACACACACACACACACACACACACACACACACACACACACACGCACATATACACACACACACACACACACACACACACACACACACACACACACACACACACACACACACACACACACACACAAATGTGACCATCAATTAAAGTTCCTTGTATGACTCTGTACACATCAGATGTTTGTGATCAAATGAATGGAAAAACATAAGTAATAACCTAGAAGTATATCTCAGCAGTGGTGTGTGTGTGGAAAGTAGCAATGCAGGTCACACAGCCAAAGCTCACCACAGTGCACACAACATGCAATATTGTGAGACACAAATGGCTTAACTCTAGATAGTGTTATATAAAGCTCTGATTAGTATTGGGAAGGCAAGTACATTCAGCTTGTTTATCACATGGGGAGGAAAAGCAGCCTTCAACAGTTGTATCATCTCTTTCTCTCTTCTTCTCTTTCTTTATCTGTCATGGAGACCCTGGAGCAATACAGAATTGTATTTATTAACTGACTGATTGATTGATTTATTTGTTGATCTGTGTAGAGCACTGATCCAACTGGACCATTTTTGGACTCATTCTGGGGTTTGAAACCAAAAGTTAGAAAATTACAACAAGAATCAACATTACAATTTACAATAATTTGATAGATATTTACAATTGACCTGACCACAAGTGAGTCATTGAGATGAAGCAGATATTTAATTTATGATAAATGAAATTAGTGAAAAGTAATTAAGATTACGTCACTAGGAATAACCAGGTAGAAAATGGCATAGACTTATGGGATTACAAGCAAACACGAATATTTTAAATTGCATAAGGAAGTTAACAGAATCCACCCTCTGCATCATATGATACTGATGCAGATATACAATATATAACTGCAATGTGGTTAACTGGTAAATGCATATCACAAAGAAAGACATAGTTAGCCTCATATCTAGGTCCCCCCTCTCCAATGCAAAGGTGACAAACACCCAGGCAGTCAGAAACTTTCTTCTCTGGAGAGGGGGCCTGTTTTATTATAGCATATGCTATGGGATTACCACAATATGTATAGGAACCGATAAAAGGATGATGCATGAAGAGCAGATAATGGACCCAAGTGTCACTCATAATCTCAGCTAGGGTATAGACGTATGATATACTCATCTAGACTGCATATCATTACCCTTAATAAAATACATTTGTATTAATGTAGTAAGGTTTTAATGCATCATTTTTCAGTAAAGTTAGAATTAAGCATACATATCACATACATTCTAGTGATGCCCACAAGGATTTAGAAATGCTAACAGATGCTCACTTCAACTTCTGACAGCACATTGATTCCATCTGTCAGAAGACCACAAGAGCTATGTAAAAAAGACAAGTCAAAAAATCAGCAAATATTAAGTCCATTGTTTAAAAATGTAATAATGCCTAAACTAGAATATTGTGGTAAGATTTAGTTATATCATAAAAATCGCTAACTAAATGATCAAAACACATTCAGCATAAACATAAAATAACAAAGTCATTACAGCAGGTTAGAGTCCTTAGGTTTATATTTCCTTTGATATCAAAGCAGGAGATCTAATTGTAATGCAATATTCCAAAATATATAGACAGTCTCAGCATGAATGAACATTCAATAACATTCCTTAAGGCTATAACAGCCTTGAGTATGAAGTAAAAAAATAAGTAACTGGAATGATGGGACCCACTTTAGTAAGTCCCAAAAATGCTGACACTGAATGGCTAAAAAATGGATTGATAAGTCCCAAATGGCCATTTCTGAAAATATTACCTTTTCTCCAAGGTATGATAATTTCAAAGTTAGTATATATAGGTTTTGTGTGTGTGTGTGTGTGTGTGTGTGTGTGTGTGTGTGTGTGTGTGTGTGTGTGCGTGTGTGTGTGTGCGTGTGTGTGCGTGCGTGTGTGTGTGTGTGTGTGTGTGTGTGTGTGTGTGTGTGTGTGTGTGTGTGTGTGTGTGTGTGTGTGTTTGAAGGGCTTATCCCCCACACTGGGGAATCCAGGGGGTTTGACCCCTGCAAAAACAAGTTTAAAGGAGAAGAGCAATGTTTGATATTCACTCTTCTCCTGCATTATTGGCCTTTTCTGTATGTTGGCACTCAGCATTATGAGTCCTGACAGTTCAATAGGGAGCCAAGAAAATGTCCCTTTCAGCTAGAATAATAATTCAGAATGCACTACCTTTATATAGTAAGAAATTTAAAAGATGGACAGTTTTAAAACGAAATTGGATACATACATGGGAACAAAAATATGTGAAAAAATTTGGTGTCTGGTTTTAGTAATATTATTGATCCCTTCCCTGTAATATATGGTATGGTATGGTAGGGTATGGTATGGCATGAGATGGCATAGGACAGTATGGTATGTATGATATGATATGGTATGGTAAGGTATGGTATGGTATGACATGGTATGGTACAGTATGGTATGTGTGATATATTATGGCATGGCATGGTATGGTATGGTATGACATTGTATGGTACGATATGGTATGTATGATATATTATGGCATGGTACGGTATGGTATGGTATGGGATGGTATGGTACACTATAGTAGGATATGGTATTGTAAGGTATGGTATGGCATGGCATAGTATGGTATATTATGATATAGTATGGTTTGGTATGGCATGGTTTGGTACGATATGATATGATATGATATGGCATGGCCTGGCATGGTATGGTATGATATGATATTACATGACATGGCAAGGTATTTTGTGGCATGGTATTCTCAAGGGAATCTGCTTTCATAGAAAGTACAGTATCTTTAACTAATCTTCCAGTGTGTTCAGCTTGTAAATAGTGCTTACCTTTGATTTAACATTACTTGCTTTATATGTAAATAATGCATATATAAATCCACAACATTTGTTCATTTTTATCCTACACTGTTGTTTTGTTAAAGAATATTACTGTTTTAGGGTAAGTGTATAATTTCTGTCCGGATGAGCATGCCTTGTGCATATATTTGTCTGTTTATATACCTGGGTTACATACTGTCTGCACTGATAACCCTTAGTTAGTGCAGTCTTGCCATGTCACCATAGTCACAGACTCATGAATCTTTGAAGCTACTTATATGTACTGCCTTACTGTATCTGTCCTGATAATCTGCTTGTCATACACACAAACACACACACACACACACACACACAGACACACACACACACACACACACACACACACACACACACACACACACACACATCCATCCTTGATGGTCTGTGGCACTTGTTCTTGTTGTTCTGTGGTTTAGCTCCAATGCCTTGCATGCATGGCAGCCAAAAATCTGGGTTCAATGTTTGAGGTAATACATGGAACACTCTTCTCCATCTGTGGCTGCATATGTTGTGGATTAGGCTTTCCACAGATTACAAGTTCTTCTAAAGCAGTGGCTGTATAATGCTTTGTTGTAATGCACTGCACCAATAATCCAGTGCTGCTGAATTTGCAAGTCTATTTTTGCATGCAAGTTCATATAGCTATCATGGGGAATGACCTTTGTGTATCATATAAACTGATGTGAATGCAAGGGTAACTGATTGAATACCAAAGTACTTGTTTGTAAAACTTTAAATGAAAAATTATAATAATAAAAAAGACCATTATTGCAGTAACAAACTCTTTATTTGTTGTTCTTGGAGTAAAGGTGATTTCTAGTATTGATTCAGCCATAATCTTATGTCTAAATAGAATGCACTGCTTAGGCAACCATCTTCAGTTACTCTCAAGCTAATAAGAAACTGGATTAACTTTTAGTTGACCTACTTAACGTAAAGTAAACATAGTGAAAGCATGGTACCACCCTCAGTTGAGAAAGCAACTTAAAACTGCATTCTTATATAAACAGTCACTTGTATACTCAGTCAAGAAGAGATTGATTTTAATTTGTACTTGGCACACATAGATCAAAATGGACATTGGAGGTCCAGTAACTTCAATTTTTTTTCTTTTTGTTTTATTCTTAATTTTGTTATGGGCATGGAAAATCAGACAGATGCAAAATTTTCTTCCACCAGGTCCATTTCCTCTCCCACTTATTGGTAATATACTACAGATTGATAAGAGAGCACCTTACAAATCCTTTTCCAAGGTAAGAACTTTCTAAATCTGAAATATAGTAATATTTTAATACTCAAAGATAATTAAATGCGCTAGAAGACAGATTAGAGCAGTGCGGGAAAAGAACTTGCTTTGCTGCATTGGCCAGATGCTAGACAGTACAGTGTGGAATCTCAAATTGCTACCCTACTGCTGTTTGTATTTTAGGATACTTTTCTAGGTTTACTTTTTTATAAATTTTATTTTTCTGTAACCTGGATCATGAAGGAAGAAAGTCCAGTTTTATACCACCACAATAACATGGCTTATGAATAAATAAACAGATATTAAAAACATTGTGAACTGGTCAGTATGTTTAATTGTACACGGTTTTCATTTAGTACCCTCATTGTATACATCTAGAAGGGACATGATATTAAAACATGACAAATGAAAGTAAACATATGCCTGGTAAGACATGTAATGTATTCACTATACTGTCATCTCCAGCTTGTTCTTCCCTTAGTTTCCAGTTATATAATTTTATATCCCATGAAGTCCTCACACACTAACAAATACTTTTCTCAGTTTCTTTTGCTTGCATCATATGTAATGGGATGTTGAACTGCAAATGTGAGATTATAAGATGTTAAAATCACTAGATCTGAATTTGAAGAAAAATGGTAGATGTCACATTTATCATGTAATGAAAAAGTCATATGCATGTAGTAAGTTTATGCTGCATATATATGAAAATTGGCCGGTATTTGATTACATTCACAATAAGATATGACTGGTTATAACATTAGTATTTCATTAATATATACAGTTTTTTTTTTCTTTTTCTTTCTTATGAAGGTACATCATGAGTACTAAATCAGCATGTTCATGCCCTCTTTGGAAAGAGATTCTCTTAGCGAAGACCATGCTCAGAGCTGGTCAGAAAAGATATTCTTGTAATTGGAGATTCAATTATTAGAGGAACTGATGTTCACATTTACAGAGAAGATAATGAACATGAAATAGTTAGTGTTATGCTTACCAGGAGCAAAAATAGAGGCAGTGACACAAGTCTTAGAATGCCTTAATGTAAGGAAGTACAGATCTGTTTTTATTTGTGTCACTACAAATTATCTAATCCGCAAGGACTCTCTGTTAGTCGGGAATTTACAGCCCTGTTACATAGCATAACTTGTACAGGTGTTAGGATGTATTTTTCACAAATCACATATAGAAAGGATAGTCAGGTTACCATGAATGAAAAGATTTTGGGGGTAAATGCCTACAGGAAAAAATGTTCTATTTTAAAAAATAAAAATGGGTAAAGCATCTGAGCCTAATTTTGGGCACATGTGTTCAGACAGGCTGGAGTGCATTTGTCAAGATTAGGGAAAATAATTTTTGCAGCAGATATTTTGCAATATTTGACAAACACAAGACAGAATTTTTGCCAGGTCGAAAATTTAACAGGTCATAGATACAACATTTGATGCATCTCTGATTATTGCTAATGCTGGGAGCATTAATAGCAAAGTTTATGTTCCCACAAGATTGATGCTGTTATTGTTTGTGAAACATGGTTAACAAACAATGACTGGAAACCAGTTCTGTCAGCATATAAATGTTTTTACTGCAACAGACAGTCTAACAAAACCTAGGTGGAGGTCTTATGATAGGGATTAAAGATAGTTATGAGACTTGTGATTATTACATGTACAATGATAACACCAATACCATAGATTGTGTAACTGACAATAAAGACAGCCCTGGAACATATACAAATTGGAATGTATAGATCACCAAAGTCAAGTACTGATGACCTAGAGGAATTCATATATTTCTTGCATGAAACACAAGATGGAAGAATAACAGTGGCTGGCAACTTACATTTACCAGAAACAGACTGGAATAATATTGATTCAACAACATTAGTAACAAGATTATTCACAATGTATGTTCAGGAAGAACAAATGTTTCCAATTGCGAAAAACCTACTAGGAAACAAAATGTACTAGACATTGTTTTACCACCATTGATGTGCAGTTATCATGGGGTTACAAAGGTTAATTTGCTGCTAGATAATTCTGCCAAACTAAAATCTAAACTAATGCACAGAAGATTAATTGCAGATTATATGGAAGCAAAACAGTCACTATGTAAACCTAATTGGAGTGATGTGTTCAGTGGAAAAACTGCAGAAGGAATGTGGAAAGTTTTGAAAGAGAACTTGTTTGAGTGCAAAAAATAAAAAAAATCTAGACATACAGCATCAGGGGGATGTATTTCCATAAGAACAAAATACCTGATTAAGGTGAGAGACAAAAAATATAAGAAATGGAAAAGAGGTTGAACTATAACTTTGAAAACTGAAATAAACAAACTGGACAAATAAATTAAGCATAGGACAAGATCAAGAAAAGTTTGAGGAAAATTTATGTAAAGATACTGATAACAGGAAACCTTTTTATAGATACATAAGATGTAGAAGGAGTAAAAACATACAAGCTGATAAACTGTGTGTAGTTTCTGAAATGTATTCTCAGACACAACAGATTATAGATATATTTACAAAATCTTATATAAAACAGTTTGGCTCCACAAAGGGAGTGGTAAATTGTTCTATTCACAAAAAGGTGCTTGGATTAATTTCTAGTACTGATATTTCAGTGCGGAATAAGGCTGTGCTGCAGTCTAGAGTATGCAATACTTCAAATTAGATGTTAAAATGAGGCTCCATCTGCCAGAGATAGTGGTATCTCAGGTGTATTAAAAGATTGAAAAGAGTAGGACAATTTTATTAAAAAAATATAATGCATACAAGTGTAACTCAAAAAAAGTGTGTACAATAAACAAAAATATCAAAACAATGCAAAACATGACATTATTACATATGTATAATGTATCACTTTACACAATTTTCTCAACCATTTACCAAAGCCATGTTTTAATTTTCCAATTATGAAATCACAAGCCCA
>NC_056725.1:661993581-662028581 GCF_019279795.1 Protopterus annectens
TGACTCACTAAAACCAATCTTAAAGCAGTAAAAAAAAGTTTTTAATCTAATATAATCAAGAACCAAAGTAACATTGTACAATTTATTATATGTATAATAAAAATAAAAATGTGTAGAAGTAATATATTTCATCAACTCATAAAAACATGGATAACTTAAAAACTGTGCAAATAGCATTATTTACTAATTAAATAATACATTCTCAGGATCTAATTTATTGTATATATATATATATATATATATATATATATATATATATATATATATATATATATATATATTTTTATTTATTTTATTTTACATTTGTTGACCTGGATAGTCCGACTGGATACATGTCCATTTTCAGCGGAGGCCCGGGGAGAAAAACTCCAAGGTAATAATACATACTGAACATTTAGTAAATGCTAGTTTCAAGCAGATTTCAGTCATAAGCAATACCAGCATTTAGCACATATAGTTGTTGTTGTTGTTGTTCGTCTTTCGGCTTTATCCCAGTAAGGGGTCACCACAGAGGAACTCCAGTCCGCTAATGATTGGCAGTAGATTTTTTCCAAAACGCCGAGGTGCCAGCTCGACGCCCAACCTTCAACGAAGGCACACCCATTTACGCAAGCATGTCTTTTGAATGCTACCCATCCATGGGGAGGACATGCAGACTCCACACAGAAGGCACTCCCAAGCCATGCCGAGAATCGAACGGGAGAACCTCTTGCTGTGAGGTAAGAACGCTACAGCCATACTACCGCTGCATCGACATTTAGCACATATAGTACTTATTATAAAACACTTTACAAAACATAACATTATTTTCAAAGTTAAACATACATAACATTACATTCAGGTTTAAGACACACTGAGCAGCAGTTATACAATTGACCCTTCCTGAAATGGAATGGTAGAAAAAAGTTAGAAGTAGTTGAAGGTAAGGCACCTATGAAATAGAGAGGTCACTAGTCGGGATTAGTGCAAGGACATAACCAATGAGTTTTAAAGTATTTCTTGGGTTTGTTTTTGAGTTGAGTTAGTGAGGGTTCTAGGGTCAAGTCAGCTGGGAGTCTGTTCCATTTTTTTCCAACAGAGTTGGCAAACAGAGAGTCCCCAGCTGAGTAGCTGGATTTGTATATTTGAACTAGTAGTCTAGTGGATGATCGCAGTGGTTGGGTGCTGGTGTAGGGACTGATAATATTTTTTAGTGCAGGTGCATTTCCTGGTTGGTAAAGAACTTTATGTGCCACTATTAGCTGGTTAGCCATCCTAGGCGATTTAGGTTGTGACAGTGGTGTGTCCGGTAGGTTCTGCCAGTAGCAAATCTGGCAATGTGGTTATAGCAGGATGATAGTTTATTAAGATCTGTTTTGTTTAAGTTGGAGAATAGAGGTGAGGCGTAGAGAAGAGCTGATAGCAGATGGGAATGGGCAATTGCAGTTCTAGCAAGTGGGGTAAGGAAAGGTTTGATAAAGAGAGCCAAGTTTTGTATTCATGGTTTTGATAGTTTGATTGATATGCGCATCAAACTTCAGGTTGTTATCAGCTGTGACACCCAGTAGTTTAGTTTGGGCTTCTGGGGAGATGATAGTGCCATTGTTAGCAGTTATGTTGAAGTATGGCAGGCGGGGGGTCCTGCATGTGGGGGAGAAGAGGAGCAACTTAATTTTGTTGGGGTTTAGGATTAGATGTTGATTGGAGAGCCATTTTTCCACTGTATTGAAGGTATTTGGGTTAATGTGAATAAAGTAGCTGGTGAGGTGTCAGAACAAATCAGGGCGGAGTCATCCGCATATTGAATGCAGGTAGCATCTGGGATGACTGAATGAAGGTCATTGATAAAGATGGAGAAAAGAAGGGGTCATAGTATCAAACCCTGGGGGACTCTTAATGTGATGGGTAAGTGAGATGATAGCTTGTCCTGCCATTGGACTGCCTGTTGCCTGTCCTGCAGGTAGGATTGAAACCATTGGAGTACATGGTTGTTTAAGGAGAAGGCCTTCAAGGTATTTATAAGCATTTTGTGGTCAACCATGTCAAAAGCCTTGGATAGATCTAGAAAGAGTGCTGAGGATATTTTGTTATTATTGCGGTTGTGGTTAATGACGTTAGAGAAAGAGAGGCGGGCAGAAGTAGTACTGTGGTGTGGCTTAAAGTAATGCTGAAAGTTGGACAGCAACTTGTTCTGTGTGAGGTAGTGCATGAGATGTATGTGTACACACTTCTCCATAATTTTAGCTAAAGGTGATAGAACAGCTATGGGTATAAAGTTTGACAGTTCAGTGGTACTGCCTCCTTTATGACATGGGAGATTTTTCCATATACATATATATATATACACATTGACACACACACCAATAAGTGTGGTAAGATATTAATAAATTAATGCTATGTGTGTTTGTAAAGAGAACTATTTGAGTTCTTTCTCAGTAGACTGTAATTTTGCTCATAAATCTGTTTACAGAGATCTCTCTCATTTTTCCTACACAGATATTTTTACAGCTGGAGCAGGTAGCTATGTATATTACCCCTTATTAGCACAGTTTCATTTAGCTAGTGTAACATTAAAGTTATTTAGAATAATTGATTCATCTTCTAAAATAAAAGGGCATTCGCTACAGGCTCTACAACTTCTTGTGTTCTATGGTGACCTATTCCTACATATACAATCTTGTTTGTCAACTAAACATTTAAACATATTTCCTGTTGTGTAGGTGAAAGACAGTGTTGGTGAGGTTTAGCTAGTGTAACATTAAAGTTATTTCGAATAATTGATTCATCTTCTAAAATAAAAGGGCATTGGCAACAGACTCTACAACTTCTTGTGTTCTATGGTGACCTATTCCTACATATACAATCTTGTTTTTCAACTAAATACTTAAACATATTTCCTGTCTTGTAGGTGAAAGATGGTGTTGGTGAGGTTAAGAGGGTAGTATACATAGCTACCTATTCCAGCTGTAAAAATTTCTATGCAAGAAAAATGGAGAGACACCTCCATATATGAATTTATGAGCGTAAGTCCTTTTGATACACAAAGGCAAACAATTTTACTCCAAAATCTTTTTTGTACCAAAAAGGAGCACTCATGGTGACCCATCCTAGATTTGTCCTTTCTAAACACCTTTGTAAATGTCCCAGTATTCAACATTTTCACCTTAAAGCCAGTTCTAGCATTGGTTCTACACCACTGTTTCATGGTGACTCTAGATCTTAAGGACACATCATATTTTTATTGCTGCCTTTTTTAGAAAATTTTGAGATTTGCTGTGTCTGGCTTCTATCATCAGTTTTCTGCATTACTCTTTTGGCTATCTACTGCACCTTAGGTGTGTTTTCAGGCATCTACATTTTCCTTATTTGTATGACTTGCTGATTTGTACAGATTCTCAACTAATTGTTTTCCCTGAGGTGTTTGATAGACACAGTAAAAAAGATGGCCTTTCTCCCAGAAGACAAAATTATTACTTATCAGGGCATTTTCTAAATTCTAGGCCTCATGACACCAATGATCCTCATGATATTAGCTGGACTACACATGATAAAATCTAATCTAATGGTACTTGAAGAACTGTTGGACCCAGCACCTTTATCCCTTGGATTTCCAGATGCTGGCTATGGGATTTATAAAACAGGCATTGCAGTGGAGGAGGAATCAACTGTCTCTGAATCTAGGACTCCCTTTCTCTCTTCAGAGCCCAGTTCAGTCTGTCCAGACAGAATCATCAGATTTTGGGTGGGGAGCAGTGTCCATGGGAGTTCAAGTGAAGGCTTGTGGGGTCCTTAGGACATGCCAAAGCACATAAATGAAAAAGAGATGGTGGCAGTGATCCATGCCCAAAATGTTCTTCACCACTTATGGACTCCAAGTCTTCTTTTAATGGTCACAGACAACACTACTGTGATGTGGTACCTGAACAAGCAAGGGGGAGGGTACAAAATCATACCCTCTTTGCTGGTTGGCAGTGATGGCCTGGAAACTGGCTCTGCAGCATTATATGACTCTGTTCAGGCTTCATACATTCTGTTAGGGCAAAACACAGTGTCAGACAGGCTAAGCAGGTCCTAGATCCTCATCAGTGGAATCTCCATGTAGAGGTCTTCCAGTGCTTGATCCAGATGTGTGGAGCACCACAAGTAGATTTGTTCACCTCCTTTCAAATAAGTCAACTGAAAAAGATGTTGTTCAAGACATCCTTCCTACCAACCTTGGAAGGCAGATGGTGTCTCATTCCATGGCCGGGAATGTTCTTGTATACATTCCTCCTTTTTAATTATTGCCAAGGTCCTTCTAAAGATTCAGAAATAATTACCAAAGATCATTGTAGTGACCCCTTTTGGCCCAGGCAAAGTTGTTTTTTCCTCTTACTGGAATTGGCCAAAGGCAATTAACACAAGCTACCTTCCAGACTGGATCTGCTCACATAGCATTAGGGGTGAATGGTACACCCTAACATAGAACAATTGCAACTGACAGCCTCTTAGGCACTTGTGACATGAGGATGTGCTGTAGGTATTTCAGGAGGCAAGAAAAACAGCATCTAGAAAATCTTATGTTTACAAATAGAAGAGGTTTTCTAGATGGTACATAGCAAATAACAGAGGTTCCAAAAGGGTTTCAACTCATCTAGTTCTGAAATATTTATGTGAGCTTCTTAGAGATGGTTTGTCATATGCTTCTATCAAAGTGCATCTTGTAGGTATTTTAGCTTGTTTGCCCATGGATCCCCCTCTTTCATCTCTTTTTTTGCGGTCAAACAGTTTATGAAAGGAATGCTGCATGTGAGACATCCTTGAAAGCAAAATTCTCCTCCCTGGGATCTCAACTTTGTTCTTGAAAATTAGACTTTACCTCTTTTTGAACCTGCCTCTTGGGCTGATTTATGGTTCGTTACTTGAAAGACTGTTGCACTCATTGTTCTGACATCTGCAAGGTGAGTCTCCGATCTGCAAGCCCTTACAGCGAGCCAACCCTACCTGATTTTTCCCAAGGACATGGTTGTGTTACACACTAATCATTCATGCTTACAGTTGTTTGCATATTTGCCTTGAATCAAGCCATCATCTCCCAGTGTTTTATCCTGATCCAATAAACATGGAAGAAAAGATTCTACGTACTAACTTGACAAACCAAACCCTTTTGGAACACTGAACAGCTGTTTTGACTTCTTTATGAGGATTAAGAAAGGTGAATTGGTCTCTAAGAAAACTACTGTGCAATGCTTGTTCTCTGCTATTGTTTTCTTTAAATCCTGGTAAATCTCTTTTAGGCAAGGTTAAGGCTCACTCAACTAAGGCCTTATCCTCTTTGATGGTGTATTGGAAAGGGGTGGACTCTATAAGCATTACAGAGGCAGCCACCTAGTCCTCTCTTCATACTTTCACAAAGCACTGCAAACTGGATTCCTTTTCAAGGTCCAGAACAGGCTTTTCTAAGACCATTCTCCAGGGGCACCTGGATCCTTATCATTCTGCACCCAGGTAGGGTAAGCTTCGGGAATCTATCCAAAATGCCTCTGAGGCAGTGAGACTGATGAACATAGTACAGTTGCATAAGTCCAACTTACCTGTAACAGTAGATTCCTCACTGCTTTACTGGCAGCACCCACCTGCCATCCACTAGGCTGTGCATAGTTGGTCAGTTTCAACCTCTTTAATTCAGTTGTTGTTGCAGTTGGTATCTATATGGTATTGTGAGTGGCTACGAATTTACTCTTGCTAGATAATTCTGGCTTCAGGTACTTTGCTCTCCTTCTTTGTGGAAGTAACCTGAACATTCAGTCCCTGTGACAGCTAAATGCTCAGCCAATCAGTTGCCACAAGAATAGAGAGGGATGGGAGTCTGAGTTTTTGAAAGCTGACCAGACAGCCCAAAATGCCACTGAGGCAGTGAGGAATTTCAACATCTGTTATTACGGGTAAGTACGTTTTATGCAACTCTTCTTTTTTCATACTGTCATGTGTAAGATATAACCAATATAGCTACTGCTCAAATTAACTTAAATAACTTTTAAGAGAGCATATGAAATATAAAACTGTAGACACCGTAGACAAACCAGAAGAACAAAACACCCGTTCACAAATGGAACAGTCCTCAGGTTGAAGCAAGCAGTAGCACAATCCAAAATAACACAAGTAATATTAATCTTCTGCACAAATCCTCAAGATAAGAAAAGATAAAACAGAACAATTCAAAGTTTATTTTCACACAGACAAGCACTTTTGTTCCCCAATGAAAACTTCATCAAAACTCTTAAGAAGGACTAAAGGTGGAGGTGTCTCAATTTACATAAAAAATAAATATAAGGTTGGTTAAATAGAACAATGCACTTGAGCATCTCCACATTCAAATTACCGGGTCAATATCATATAGTCGAAATTCCAAAATGTCGAACACCATATGTTCGAACTTGGAATTTCGAATATTGAAAACATCGAACGCTCAGAATAGTGAATTTTTTCCCAGGGAAAAAAATTGCTGTTTCAAGAAACATACACAACACAAGCACACCAAAATAAATAAACCACACACATACAGTTAACAAAACCCAACCCCACACCAAACCACACAAACATTACTAACTGTCCACTTACCTTAACCCGCACCCTAACCCTAAGGCCCGTAACAATCACACACATACCCTACAAATCTATACACAAACTAATTAATACACACACATACAGTTAACAAAACACAACCCTACACTACACCATACATACATTACTAACTATCCACTTACCTTAACCCACACCATAACCCTAAGGTCCGTAACTCTCGCACCACAGTGGAGGAAATGGTGAAACCATGGAACGGCCCACTGAAATCTTGCCCTAGGTAAGATTTCAATGTTCTGGGGCTTCACTATTTTCACCATTCAATATTTTGGGTTTGATGTTTTCACATTCGGCGTTTTACCTGTTTGGAATTTTGATATAGACCCCAAATTACCATAGGCAAAATCCCATACCATTTCCTTGCAAGCTAGACTCTGTCATTGTCCATATTGGTGTGAATGACCTGAGACGTACCTCCTTGGACAACAAGAAAAGAGACATGGAAGAGCTTTCCGATCTTGTAGCCCAGGCAGGCATGACCCTAACCCTGAGTAGCATTCTGCCATGGTTTACTACTGTTTGTGCGAACGACATTCTATCGGCTGCGATGTACCAAAAAACAGAATGTCGAATGCACAAGCACTTTTGCACTAGATAGTCAACTCCACCTATGTGAATGCATGACTGCATTTGCATAAGTGGAAATCGACTATCTGCATGGAGATCTTGGTACAGTGTGGAGTGGAAATTCATCCACATCCTCACTGTAGTGCGATCTCGGAATTAGAATATATAAGTGGGGGGTGTGGGGGGATTGCCCCCCTGCAAAAACGTGATAGCTATATAGGAGTTTGATTTACATCAGCTCCTATACGGCTATAACATGGTGGTTTCGACAACAATGTCAAGTCAAATGCGTCGAACATTTGGTTCGACATTGTGAAAGGTATTCCTTATTACTTTCGGTATTACCATTCGTTTATTTGAACGGGAAAATGTTTTTCCATTTGAATAAACAATAGTAAACTTTCTGCCATTGCCCAGAATGATATCGCAGTAGAAGGACAAAATGATTGACTTCAACAATTGGCTAAGCTTCTGGTGTCATTCTAAGGGGATCCAGTATCTGTCTGCTTGGGATGACATGGTCGACAGACCACGATGCTTTGCCACAGATGGCCTGCACCTGTCGCCCCTGGGATTATGGATACTGGCTAAGGCTCTTGCTGACCCTATAGTGCCTTTTTTAGGCAAGGTCCAAATGACAAATTCACCACTGTAGCAGGAACAGGCAAGCAAAAACTGTGGGTAATGCTACTCAATGATAGAAACCTAAATCTCAAAATGCACTCACTCGAGGCACTCCTTAAAATGGAGAACATCGATATTTGTGCAGTGACTGAGACCTGGTTCAAGGCTCCAGAAAGTACTCCTGCACTACCAGGCTATAACTCATACCACACTTTTCGGCCATGTAACCTGGACCGAAACACCAAAGGCGGAGGTGTGTCCATATTCATTAAGGATATCCACACCTCCAGGCTAGTTGCTCAGCATAATGCATCCGAGGTTATCCAAGTGCAACGAACTCTGGGGAAAACTGCAATCCAAATTGTAGCTTGCTACAGATCCCCTACCATGCCCCAGGATTCCCACTCCTCTTTTCTTGATGTAATGGAAAAAATTAGGGTTCAACCAAATACCCTAATAATGGGTGACTTCAACTACCCCACCATTAACTGGGAAAACTACTCGTGTACCAACTCCTTAGCTCAACGCTTTCTGGAATTCATAAACTCCAGTGCCCTGGATCAACTTATCCACACCCCCACCAGGGGCAACAATATCCTAGACTTAGTCATTACCAACATGAGTGACTGGTGTTCCACACCTGAAGTCAACTCCTCGTTGGTCCGATTTGATCATAAGCTAATCACCCTTGATATCCCCATCCTGTCCCCCACACCCCACATTAACGAAACCATGGTAAAAAATTTCTCCAAAGCCAACTTCATGCTTCTTAAGACAGAAGTGGTGAACTTCATGACACCCATGCAGATGGACAATACAGTTACGACTGCTGAATCCTACACAAATGCACTCTATAAGCACTTACACAAGTGCATGGATCGTGCTATCCCAAACAGAACCAAGATGCTATCCCCCAAAAAAAGGAAGTCAATCTGGTGGTCCCCTGCCATAAACAAACTGTACAACAGAAGGAAGAAACTGTTGCAAAAGTGAGTAAAATCCCATGAGTGGAGGAGCTCCCCGGTCAGCCTCAGTAAGAAGCTGAGATCCCTTATAAGATCATCCACAGCTAGCTATGAAAACAAAATCTGCACTAATTCTAAGGACAACCACAAAGCATTCTATAGCTATGTCAAGAATCTCAATGGCAACACCCAGATCTGCTCTGAGTTACAGCACAACTGCACGAAAATTACAGAACCAACTGATATTGCCAACATCCTGGTAGATAGGTTCAGTGATAACTTTACCCCCCCCTCACCTCCTAAAGGGCCCATATTTATACAGGAAGAATGAAGAGTCCCTGTAATCACAACTATGCAGGTAAAACCTGCACTCTCTAAAGCCAAAAACACAGCATCCATGGGACCGGACAACATCCCAGGCTGCGTTTTACATGAACTTCAGAACAAACTGGCTCCCCACTTAAGCACCATGTTCCATAATAGTCTTGCATCAGGCTTTGTGCCCACTGAATGGTGCACAGCAACGGTTATCCCACTCCACAAAGGGGGAGCCACCACTGATCCCGGGAACTATCGACATATTAGCCTGACGAGCCTGGTGTGCAAGGTCATGGAACGTATCATCATGGAACTCATAAACAAAGACATTGGTAACCTCCAAACTCTGGATCCAACTCAGTTTGGGTTTGTGAAAGGCAGATCATGCCTTCTGAACCTGATCAACTTCTTTGAGGCAGTCACCAAAGCCGTAGATGAGGGTAAGGTGGTTCACACAACCTATCTTGACCTCGCCAAGGCTTTCAACACCATCCCCCATTCTGGAATTATAGCTAAACTCACTAAACTAGGTATAAATCCCTACATCACAAGATGGGTTGCCAACTGGCTCACTGACAGAACCCACACTGTAAAAGTTGCAGACTCCAAATCTGACCTCAAACCAGTGACAAGTGGAGTACCATAGGGTTCTGTCCTGGGACCTCTCCTTTTTGGTATCTACTTCTCTGAAGTACAGGCTAACACAGAAGGCCTCTGGCTAATGAAGTTCGCAGATGACTGCAAACTATGAGCCATAGTCGAGTCCCCAAATGATGTGGACATCCTACAGAAGGACCTCGCAGAGACAGATGCCTGGTGTCAGAGCCATGGCCTCAAGCTCAATGCCAAAAAGTGCAGTGTCATCCTCTTTGGTAAAAACTCTGTACTCATGAACTACCAGATAGGCAGCAATCTACTTAACACCAAATGTGTGGTAAGAGACCTTGGGACTCAGGTGGACAGTAGTCTCTCCTTTGATAGTCACACTGCCACAGTAGTCGGGAAGTCCTTCTACATGACACACCTCATCATAAAAGGGTTCTCATCCAGGAAAAAAGAGGTCATTGTTCCTTTCTAGTCGACACTCATTAGACCCATTATAGAGTACAAGGCCCCTTTTGGAATGTACCTCACAAGACATCTGCAGCAGCTGGAAGGGCCACAGAAGTAGCTCACAAAGAGGATTACTGGCCTCAAACAAATGCTCTACACTGACCGTCTCAAAAAACTCCAGCTTTACTCTGTAGCATATCACCTACTCCAAGGTGATCTCTGCCTAGCATATAAAGCTATGTCAAACCCAGAGCTGTTGGACATGCTACACCTAAAGAAATCCCAATCCTTCCGAGCTACACACTCTAGGGACCTAAACTTTGTCACCACAATAAACAGAACATGCTGGAGGGATAGATTCCTGTCCTACAGACTTCCCATACTCTGGAACATGCTACCCATCTATGTCAAGCAAAGTTCTTCATTAGCACTCTTCAAGAAAAATTTTGATGAGTGGAAATAGGAAATACACCCCAGGGATCACTTCTGTGTCTCTGCTCGACAGTGGCACAGGAAAATAACTTTCTTGGGTGGAGTAAGCCAGGGAACCTTATTGGCTAGGCTTATGTAGACCCTTGGGCCGATAGCCTAGTACCTACCTGTGAACCTTTTTTAGAATATTTTGAATGTATTAATTCACTCATGTTGGAGCTTTTCTCCTCGGGCCTCTACTGAAAAGGGATATGTATCCAGCTAGACTAGCCTGGTCAACAAATGTAAATAAATAAAAATAAGTAAATAAATAAACCTATAGGTCTCCCCATGACTCAGGAAACCCATAACATGTACATAAATGTATTGAAAACATTCACTATCCAACCCAATACCATATTCATGGGTGACTTTAATTACCCCACTATTAACTGGGAATCATATATGACACCTAACATGCAGGCACTGAGATTCCTAGATTTTGCAAACACAAACTCCCTGGACCAGATTATCAATACACCGACCAGGGGTGCAAACATACTGGATCTCCTTACTAACATGGAAGAGTGCAATACACCCATTAGTGTAATATCTTTGTTAAGGTCAGACCACAAAACGATCTCCTTTGAAGTAAAAATAAAATCCAGAACCACAGCTAACCCTGAAATATTTAAGAACTACTCTAAGGCTAACTTCCTACTATTAAGTGATAATCTGGCAACAGTTCAAGCCCCCATAAATCCTAAGAACACTGATGCCTACACAGAACTGTTCACAGAAACCCTATACAAGCATGTTAATAGCTGCATAGAGGCAGCTATACCCACCAGGAGGAAATACAGAACTAACTAAAAAAACAAGCCACCCTGATGGAATCACAAAATCAGTAGGCTGTATAACAGGAGGAAGAAAATCATGGTAAAAATTAGGTAGGAGGTGTAGCATCCAGAAGGATAAAAGTATTCCCATCATTCTAAACAAACAACTCAGAGGACAAATAAAATCTACCAAAGACAAATTTGAGGTAAATTTGGCCTTTCAGGCCAAGGGCAACCACAAGGCATTCTTTAGCTATGTCTGCAACCTTAAAGGCAATACACAATCATGTGCAGAACTCATTGTAAATGGAGCCACCTGTACTGAGCCAGAAAATATAGCAAATCTACTGACAGACAAATTCAGCTCTAACTTTATCCTTCTGTCTCTCAACCTTATCTCAGAAAATCCCATCAAATATAAACTCCCTTACAACCACTAGGGAACGGGACCTCAAGGCTCGCTCTAAGGCCAGGAACACTGCATCAATGGGTCCAGACAATATCCCAGGATGCCTTTTAAATAGCATGAAACATGACCTATCAGGCCCTCTGAAATTGCTATATAACTGTAGTCTCCAAGCAGGCTTCATGCCTTACTAATGGAGAACAGCAACAGTCATCACTTTGCACAAAGGTGGATCATCAACAGACCCTGGAAACTACAAACCCATAATCCTCACTAGTCTCATATGCAAAACAATGGAAAGAATTATCATGGAAATGATCAATAATGACATATGATACCTCCAAACATGGGAGGGGACCCACCCCAATTTGGTTTTGTCAAGGGCAAGTCATGCTTACAGCACCTGGTGAACGTCTTTGACAAGGTCACCAAAGCAATGGATGAGGGGGGAAAATGGTTCACACTGCCTATCTTAACCTGGCCAAGGCATTTGGCATAATGCCTCACTTGGGCATTGTTGATAAACCCACGAGGTTAGGTATAAACCCTTATGTCACACTGTTGATACCCAGTTGGTTCACAGACAGGACCTAGGAAGTTAGAATTGGAGAGTCCACCTCAATAAAAAGGCCAGTCACAAGGGTAGTCTTTCAGGGATCATTCCTGGGACCACACCCTTTTGACATTTACTTCTCTGAAATCAAAGCTAATGTCAAGGGCCTCTGGCCACCAACTTTGCAGATGACTGCAAATTAAGAGCAGCTATAGAATCCCCCACCAACACTAATGTTCTCCAGGAAGGGCTGATATAGATAAATAACTTGTGTCAGAACCATTGACTAAAACCAAATGCTAGAAAATGCATAACCATATCATTTTGGAAAGTTATCCACCCCTGGTAGCTATCATATCAACTATACACCCCTAAGAATAGACCCAGTAGTCAGGGACTTGGGGGCAAACATAGACAGTAATCTAGCCTTTGACCATCACATGTCTACAGAAGTGAAGAAATCATGTTTGTGTTGCGTAACTTATAAACAAAGGCATGGCATCTTGGTTCAAGGCAGACTTGTCATTGAGTACAATGCCCCCTTTAGTGACTTGTCATTGAGTACAATGCCCCCTTTAGTCCTTTGGTATGTACCTAACCAGGCACATCCAACAATTGGAACATTCACAAAAGTCACTAAAAGAATAGAGGGTGTAAGTAACATGTCCTATGAAGACAGCCTCAAAACCCTATCCCTGTATTCTGTCTCCTACAGGCTGTTGAGGGGAGTTCTATGCCTAGCATACAAGGCATTGACAGACCAGACCCTGATAGACCTCCTGCATATCCACAGAACAAACAGCACCAGAATTACCCATTCCAAAGACTTAAATCTTGCCTGTATATAAATAGGATCTGCTGGAGAGACTGGTATGTATACCAGGGACTACCCCTTCTCCGGAATAGGCTCAACATCCATGTGAAGCAGAGTTCCTCCCTAACCCAATTCAAATGTAACTTGGGCAATTAGATGCGGAATAGGCAATTCATCCCTGGTTTGGCACCTATATCTTTAATGGACAAAGGTAGCCTGTAAATAGTTCATGCCCCAGGTCCCTGCTTACATGTATCAAGGGTACCAGAACTTGTCAGAGATTTGGGATGCATGGTTAGGCTTAAAAAGACCCTTGTTGTCATTAGCATAGAACACACCTATGAACCTATGAACCTAGGAAGAATATTTTTTTCTTTTCTTTTTGGAACTCCATTTCCAAAATAATCTAATTTACCAAGATTAATAGTATTCATTACATAAACTATTTTCTTAAGTGATAATTTAAACCACTCAATTTTTGTAATAATATTTTTAAACATCTTTATTAAAGTATCACTTAAAACATAGGTAAACAAATATTAACAGAAAAGAAAACAAACCATTTTTAATTTTTCAATTTAAATAGATACCATCAGTTAGCTATTTATTTAATATTAAAAAACGTTCTTTTTGTTGAATCCATCTGCTTATAGAAGGTATACAGAATGCCATCTGGTTCTGGATAATAATCCTTAGGCACTCTAACTAGTATATAATCAAGTTCTTTCAATGTATTATTTTTTTTTCTTATGAAGTGCTATCACCCTTCAAAAGGGCTTCAACATATCATACATTTTAGGCAAAGGAAAATGCATATGCTTATTTTCAAGAAAGAGTTCTATACATGTCATAATATCTTTGAATTGTAACAATGTATCCATGCGCACATTTTAATTTAGATATCAAATAATTCTTATAGGTTCATAGGTTCATACTAGGCTATCTGCCCAAGGGCATTTATAAGCCTAGCCCATAGTTATGTGGCTTTCGCCACCCCTTTAGTTTGAATAAAAACTATGCCTATCATTTTGCTGTGCCTCTGTCAAGCAGTGACACTGAAGTAATCCCTGGGGTATATCTGCGATCTCCCATCCATTGGTCAAGATTCCTCTTGAACAAGGCCAGAGAGGTGCTCTGCCTCACATGTACCGGGATTTTGTCCCACAGCATAGGGAGTCTCTGGGTGATGAATCTGTCCCTCCAGCACGTTCTATTTATAACCATGTCAAGGTTTAAGTCTCCCGCCCTTGTGGTTCTGAGGGATCTAGATTTTTTGAGGTGAAGCATATTCATCAAATCTGGGTTTGACATGGCCTTATATGTCAGGCACAGGTCACCTCTGAGCAAGCGGTATGAGACTGAATAGAGCTGGAGTTCTTTCAGTCGGGCAGCATAACACATATTTTTGAGACCCTTTATCCTTTTGGTGAGGAACTTTTGGGGCCTTTCAAGCTGCAGCAGGTGTCTGGTCAGATACATTCTGAACGGGGCATTGTACTCAATCATAGGTCTAATGAGTGATGAGTACAGGGGACGATGACCTCCCTTGATCTAGATGTGAATCCCTTCATGATCAGGTGGGCGATATAGAAAGTTTTCCTAACTACTTTAGCAACATGAGTGTCAAACGAAAGGCTACTGTCAACCTGGGTCCCCAGATCCCTGATGACTTTTTCTGTGCTCAGTGGATTGCCACCTATATGGTAGCTAGGGGTAACCTTGTTTTTCCCGAAGGGTATGACTATGCATTTTTTGGCATTTAACTTCAGGCCATGGCTCTGGCACCAGTTATCCGTTTCTGTGAGGCCCTTCTGGAGGATATCTGTGTCAGATGTGTTTTAGACTATGGCGCCCAGTTTGCAGTCATCTGCAAACTTTGTCAGCCATAACCCTCCTGTGTTTGCTTGTACTTCAGAAAAGTAGATGCCGAACAAGAGTGGACCCAGGACTGAGCCCTGTGGGACACCACTTGTGACAGGCTTTGAGTCTGACATGGCTCCAGCAACTCTGACCCTGTGGGTTCTGTCACTTAGCCAGTTTGCAACCCATCTTGTGATGTATGGGTTTACATTCAAGCTGATGAGTTTTTCGATGATACCTGAGTGGGGTATTGTGTGAAGGCCTTTGCCAGGTCGAGGTAGGCTGTATGGACTGCCTTTCCTCATCAATGGCCTTGGTGACTGTCTCGAAAAAGTCAACCAAGTTTAAGAGGCAGGATCTGCCTTTGACAAAGCCAAACTGGGTTGGATCCAAAGTCTGCAAGTTCCCTATGTCTTTATTTATGAGTTCCATTATGATCCTCTCCATGGCTTTGAAGATAAGGCTTGTCAAGCTAATGGGGCGGTAATTTCCAGGGTCTGTGGAGGCACCACCCTTATGAAGTGGGACCACAGTCGCCGTGCGCCACTCCTTGGGTACGTATCCTGAGGTGAGGCTAAGATTAAACAGCTGTCCTAACTGTGGGTTTAATTCCTCGTTGAGTTCGTGAAGCACACAGCCGGGGACACCATCCGGTCCCATGGATGCTGTGTTTTTGCGTTAGTGAGGGCAGTTCTCACCTGGGCGTTGGAGATGTTTGGGGGGCTACAATCCTCTGGAATAGATATCTCTCCTTTTGGGGGGCAGGGGGGGAGAAGTTTGCACTGAACCTGTCAGCCAGTATGTTGGCAATGTGTGTAGGTTCAGTCATTTTCACATCATTTTGAACTAATTCTGAGCATATCTGGGAGTTTCCTCCTAGGTTTCTAACATAGCTAAAGAAGGCCTTATGATTGTCTTTAGAGTCCTTGGCGATTTTTCTCTCAAAATTTGCCTTGGATGATTTTATGAGAGCTCTTAGTTTTTACTTATAATGATCAAAGGTGTCTTACCTTTCAAGGATTTTGCTCTATCTTGTAGTAGCTTCCTCCTTTTGTTGTAGAGCTTGTTTATGGCTGGGGTCCACCAGACTGGACGCTTGCCTTTGGTACAGAGAGTCTTAGTTTTGTTTGGGATTGCCTGATCCATGCAGTCCTGTAGGTGCTGGTAGAAGGCATTTGTAAGTGATTCAGCGGTTTGAGTAATGTTTACCACTGGCTCAGGGGCCTTAAAGGAGACCACACTAGTTTTAGAAGTGTGAAATCGGCTTTTGAGAAGTTTTTCACTGTGGTCTTTTTTGTTTCAGGTGGGGGCGGGATGAGGACCTCCAGCGAGATTAGTTTATGATCTGATCTCACCAGTGAGGGGTATACTTCGGTGTTGAACATTTTGATCCCATGTTCGTGATGATGAGATCAAGTATGTTTTCTCCTCTTGTGAGGATGGTGACTAGTTGTTCCATGGCATTTGAGTTTATGAACTCCAGGAATCTTTGGGTTAGAGTGTTCGAGCTTGAGTAGTGTTCCCAGTCTATATTAGGGTAGTTGAAGTCACCTAGTATGATGGTGTTTGGAGATACATTTATCCCCTCCAATGTTTTCAGGAAGGCCATGTGAGGTTCCTGAGTTTGAGAGGGTGGCCTGTAACATGCTACAAATTGCAGAGCAGTCTTGCCTATGGTTAATTGCACCTGGATGGTCTCCGATGCATCGTGCGTTGCCACCAACCTTGAGGTGTGGGTGTCCTTTATGAATATGGACACCCTCCTTTCTTGGTGTTGTCCGGATTTTGGGGCCGGAACGCATGATATGAGGTGAAACCTGTTAGTGCTGGGGTGCTCTCAGAAGCCTTGAACCAGGTTTCTGTCACAGCACAGACATCGATGTTCTCCATACTGAGAAGGGCCTCGAGTGCGTGCATCTTGAGATTGAGACTTCTGGCATCGAGCAGCATTACCCTTAGTTTTTTTCCTTTTTTGTGTTCTAGGGTGGTAGGTTTAGAATTTGAGCCTTGCCTAAAAAGGCACTATGGGGTGGCAAGAGCCTTTGCCAATATCCGGAAGCCCAGGGGTGACAGGTGCAAGCCGTCCCTTGCGAAGCAGCGTATTTTGTCCAGCATGTCATCCCAGGCAGACAGACATTGGATCCCCTTTGAATGACACCAGAATTTAAGCCAATTATTAAAGCTGATCATCTTATCACTGTATTGTGGCATCATCCTAGGTGAAGGTAGGATACTGCTCAAGGTCAGGGTCATACCTGCCTGGGCTACATAATCAGAGAGCTCCTCGATGTCCCTTTTCATGTAGTCCAAGGAGGTGCGTCTCAGGTCGTTGACACCAGCGTGGACAATGACTGAGTCGTACTTGTACCTGCTGTTGAGAGACCTGAGTGCTTGCGTTATGTGGCGGATTCTAGCCCAACAGGCAGCTTACTGTGACCTTCTCCTTACTCAGTCTGGTGAGCGGGACGTCAGTGTGTCTGACTATGGAATCACCAATGACAAGTGTGTCTGGCATTTTGTTTGGCCTTAAGGGCTGTGACTGTTTGACACTCTGACTGTGTGGTCTATGTGTTGCATGTGTTGGGTCGTGAGGTGGTAGTTGTTTGGGTGTCTGCTTTGGTGGCCTCTGCTGTTTTGGTAAATTTTTGATCAGAGCCTCCGAGTATGTCTTTGTGTGAGTATGTGTATGATTTGAAGTTGTGATGGTACCATGTGTGACTGGGTATGTATTGTGTGTGGTTACCTTCTCCTCCTGTCTGGTCGTGCCAGTCCTATGTTGAGAGAGCTCAGCCTCCAGTTTGGCCGTATAGTTGCATCTCTCGCATGTATTTGTGTTTTGTGGGAGAAGGAGAGGATTGTCTGTGTACATGAGGCAATTGTAACATTGCCTCAATATTCCCAGGTTCACCAGTTGAGCTGGAGAGGACACTAGCAACTGATCCCTCGACATACTAGAAGTAGTAGATAAAGAGACTTTCAAAGGACTCTTTAATAACCTTACTAGAAAGCAGGATACTTCTTTTTTGCTTCCTAATACAACTTATCTTTGCATATAAAAAGTTATTTAGCAATCCTAAAACTGAAACCAAATTATATGAACTTCCAGGTGTTAAAACATGAACCCAAAAATGACAAGCACTTTTAACAAAAAACATGCTTTTACTTAAGTGAAAGCATCTTCTTCTTTCAGCTTTTTCCCAGTTACGGGTTGCCACAGCAGATCACCTGTCTGCTAAAGATTGGCAGTGGAGTTTTACAGTGTCGAGTTGCCAGCCCAGCACCCAACCTTCCACAGAAGGCACACACATGCACGCACTCACACCTAGGGCCAATTTAGAGTGTCCAATCCACCTACAGCATATCTATGGGATGTGGGAGGAAACCAGAGCACCCGGAGGAAACCCACACAACCACAGGGAGGATATGCAAACTCCACACAGAAGGCACCCCAGTTGAGGATCGAACCAGAGAACCTCTTGCTGTGAGGCAGCAATGCTAACCGCTGCACCACTGCGGCCGCCCACTTAAGTGAAAGCATGAAAGTTATAAAGTAAAAGTAAACTTTTTGTTAAAGGTGCTTCTTGTTATTTTCAAAATTTTCAGTCCTGTCAGAATTCAGCAAAAACAACAAATATTCAACCTTTTTGATATTATTATAATCATTAGCCTCTAGTCACCAGTGTTTCTATTTCTGTAAATTTTGTTTTTTGCATTTACTCTCAAGTATGACCACCCATGTTGTTGTCCAAGAACTATTAAAAAGGATCATTGTAAGATGTTGCTGGCAAAAAAAGTTATAGTTTTCTTTTCAAGCATATGTATCCAAAAGCCCATCCATTCAATATCCTTATTCTGTTACCTTCAGAAATAAATGCATTTGTTTTGCATTTTCAAACAATAAGAGCAGAATGATCCACAAAATACACTTCCATAATAATAGTATTTTGTACATGTTCTAAGCTCTTTGAAGAATCAGAATAATCAATTTCAGTTTTTCTCATCCCTTTGATAAGTATACCCAACACTAGGTCTTAATATTAGAAGTCCACAAACAAGAATGATCCAAAATAGTTTTATATCAGTAACAATTTTCCCTGTATTTTATCTTAAATGTCAATTTAAATCACCCATAATAATAATGTGTGTATTTATTGTAACATATGCTTTCAATGTATTAAATATCATTTCTCTACCTTTCACTGACATAGGAGCATATATGCATTTTGAGCAACTCATCCTTATATGTGTATTAAAAAACATATCAGTAGCCTCCCAGATATGTCTATGATAGCATCAAGGAGATGGAAACAGACTTTTTAAGAGAGCAATCCCACAACATAAATCTGCACCAAAATACCATGTAATCGTTGACCCCATATAGTTTGTTATTTTTGTATTACTGTTGTTGCTGTTTGTTTTTCGGCTTTTCCCGGTTAGGGGTCGTCACATCGGAACTCCGGTCCGCTAATGATTGGCAGTTGGTTTTTATGGTATCGAGTTGCCAGCCCGACGCCCAACCTTCAACGAAGGCATGCCCATTCAATGCATGTCTTTCGAACGACCACTCAACTGCGGGGAGGACATGCAGACTCCACACAGAAGGCACTCCTAACCCAAGTCGAGAATCCAACAGGAGAACCTCTTGCTGTGAGGCAACAATGCTACCACTAATCTACTAATATCAACTATACTAATAAAATCTGCACTGTTAAATTAACAAAATTTCAGTACAGTAATTCATATTTTACATTAATACTATTAGCATTTAAACTACAAAAAAGATCCCTTCTCTTCTTTGCTCTTTTTTGATTCCCTATTTTTGTTTTTCATTTGTGTACTGTTTTCCATTTAATTGTCCGTTATGACCTTCACTAATACTGACATGCAATGTGAAACTTACTACATTATTTTTTTAGTGTCATCTTCATCAGACCCTGTAATAATATTAATATTATTATCTCCTTCTCCAGTGACTGCTAATGTCATACTAAGCTCATCATTTTTGCTTTGAGTGTTATCGTTTGTAATAGGAACATCACCATAAAAAGATATTTCTCATGTTTTTTTCAGTCTATGTTATCACAAGGCAATCAAACCAGAAATGTCCTGTATATTTGCACCCTCTACAAAAAAGTCTCAAAATTTTTGGCTGTATGGCCAGTCTCCTCAAAATGTAAACATTTATGTTTAGTACAATTTTTAATCAAATATTAGTAGGACCATGAAAAATGTGATTTTGTCTGTCTATATGTCAAATTAATGTGGAAAGCATTTATGTCAACAACACTAGGAATATAATAAATTGTACCTGCCTCTTTATTTAAGGTACCCCACACTACCAGTCTAACATTCTGTAATTTCTATTGATCAAACATTTTTTTACTATTATGCACAACACAATGCTTAAAAAATAATTCTTTATGTCATTTGTTTCTATTTCATTGGTGGTTGGCACCATTTTTAGAAAGACACTTTCCCCTGAATCAGCCTCAGAGAAACAGCATAGCTTTCACTCACCACATTTTAGTTAACTGCCGAACCTCCTGTAAGTGTACGTGACTGTATCAATCAAAATACTGTTTTTGTTGCTTATACATAAAGCATTGTTTAATATTTATTCATTGATTACTGAGCGTAGCCTAAGTTAAATTGCACAGCAAAGTGTTCTGATACATTTATCAACCTAGCTGATGGACCTCATGTGCTTTCTGACTTGATATAGCTGTGAACTTTATTCAGCTATGTATGTGCTATTAAGGAAATGCTTGAAGTAAATGCAAAGTCTGTTTATTCGGGTCTATATCATAACATTGAAGTAGTAAAACTTTGAATGTTATAATATCGAACCCAAAACAGTGAACGCTGAAAATACTGAAGCTGCAGAACATCAACTTCTTTCCTAGGGAAATAATTCAGTGGGCTGTTTCTGCTGCTTTGCTATTTTCTCCACTGTGGAGTGAAGGTTACAGGCTGGGCTAAGGTAAGTGTGAGAATGGACTGGGTTAAGGTGAGTATGGGATAGTTAGGGTTAGGGAGTGTGTAAGGTAAGTGTGTGATAGTTAGGGGCCTTAGGGTTAGGGAGTGGGTAAGGTGAGTGTGCGATAGTTAGGGACCTTAGGGTTAGGGATCAGGTAAGGTGAGTGTGCAATAGTTAGGGACCTTAGGGTTAGGGTTTGGGTTAAGGTAAGTGGATAGATAGTAGTGTATGCACGGTTTAGTATACGGTTAGAAGTAGGATTTTAAGTGTATATGTATGGATTACTTTTTTTGGTGTGCTTGTGTTGTGTGTGTGTTTCTCAGAACAGCAAATTTTTTCCCTGGGAAAAAAATTCACTGTTCTGAGCTTTCGATTATATCACATTTCGAAATTCCAAGTTCGAGCTTATGGTGTTCGATATTTTGGGATTTTGATTATATGATACAAACCCGTTTATTCATTTAGCTTGCTGTTAGTGAGAATTGCTTGAAGTCTGTTTTGCATACAGTTTGATACTACTAACATAAACATGTATACACTTTAAAGCTATATAACTACTGCTAGTTAAATCTGATAGCAGATTGATTAATTACTGAAACCAATTATATATATATATATTGCTCAATGTGGTTCTTTTAACTTTTTGTTAGCTACTGCTGAGCCATATCTAGAGTTCCTATAACACCTGGCTAAAGGCCTATATTTTCAAGGCTACTCTCTTTCACTATCTCTGCAATATTCACTACTCTGAATATCTTCCACTCCTTTTTCTTTTAGTTAACTCAGATGGGACACCACTCCCTGCCTGACTAAAGAACAGCAGTCCCTTTTAATACAGGAAAAAAAGAAAGTGCCCAGCGTCCATCCAAATAATCACTGTTTTAAGCTAAATACATGTATTCAGTTTCAAATAATTAAGTAACCAGCAGTATGCTACAGTGGTAAGCATGCACACCCTTTCTGCTAGCCTCTCCTTTCCAGCCACTTACTTACATTCTTCAGTTATACTACCTCATTCCCAGATTACCATACAGTGTGATTTGGCTCTCCTTTTGAAATTAGCCTAACAGCTATCTTAATACTAAAATATCCCCTCCACCCCCATAGCCCACACTCAGACAGTCTAAACCCCCTCCAAACCATTTAATTATTGTAGTATACTTTAAATTAACATGCAGGTTGGTGTAACGTTTAAGACCTAATACTGGTATAACCCTGCTGCAGTCCTGTGCTCACAGATTTTTTTTAGTAGATACAACTCACTGTGGCCAGGTGTAGCCCCGCTCCATTTGCCCTCACTACGCTTGGACTCACTCCACTCCCTTACCCTACCACCATTCCCACCCACCCCACTTCCATTACATTTATAGCTAAAGACCACACCCACTACATCCCAGTTATTAAATCACAACCCATACCCAATTTTCCAATCCATAACCTCTGCCAATTAACTATTATTCCCCACCAAAAAATATTTCACTTTGCTCCTTCTATCTACTTAAAAGTAATACTACACTTACCACCAAAGACAAGCTTTGCTCCCACACATCCACCTTACCTTCCTAGTTAATAAACCCACTTGTAATCACTTACCTTAATAACTACTAAGACTTGGGAAATCTCACATAGCTACAGACTCCTCAAATCCACACTAACAGCTACCTCAACATGTACCTTACTCACACATCCATCATTATAACCTTTACTCTACTTGCACACATTACCTCTTGCTCCCACACTACATCCACAATACTACCTCATCATGCTACTACCAACACTAAACCTAATACACACTCACCTTTAAACCTACACATACTCCCCTCTATCTTTCAAACACCTCTCAGCATACACATCCCAATACACCCTTTAACTATACAAAAAAGCAATAAGCCATCCATAAAATATCACCTTTTGTTCATTAGACTAATTAAGCTTACAGTACAAACTACCACTAATCTAACACTATATGGAGATATACACCCTAACCCTGGCTCACCCAAGCCCACAATCCACACAACCACACTACATTCAGGAAACACATTTCCCCAACTACTCAATAAAGCCAACAAACTCTTAATACTAAACATTAACATTAGAAGCATCAAAAATAAAATCCCAGACCTACATGCTAACAATTCACTGTACTGTCCAGACATATTCCTGCTCACAGAAACTTGGCTAAAACCTAACATATCTAATAGCAAAATAATTTCTCCAGGCTATAACCTCCTACATAAAGATTGTATATCAAAAAAAGGTGGTGGTATTACTATCTTATTCAAAGACTACCTAAACATAGAAAATCCGGATCTGCCATTAGCAACATCAGGAACAGCAGAAATTATATATTCCAAACTACATATTAATAACAAAAAAAATCAACTTAATTGGCTGCTACATTCCAGCAGGTGATAACATAGACTCCTTAGAAAATATACTGCACTGGGCCTCAAACTCTCTCCCTCAAGAAACTATGATAAATGGTGATTTTAATATTGAGTGGCTAACTTGTAAATCCAATAACCCCACTAACTTTATTAATCTTCATGGTTTTACCCAATTAATCCTTGACTGGATGCTAACTAATAAACCTGAAAAAATTATCCATTCAGGCTGCTTACCAGATAGCCTAAGTGATCACTCTCCAATCTTCTTAACTAGGCAATGCACCAATGTAACCAAACCCACCTTATACCACGAAATCCGCAAAAACAAAAACTTTATAACAACACTGAAAAGATGCAACTGGCTTAAACTTAGATGAGGCTGTTTCATAATTTAATTCCACCTTCCTTGAAATTCTAAACTATCATACCCCCCCCCCCGAACCATCAGAATTGAAGCCAACTATGCCCATGGTTAACCAAGGAGACTAGATCCCAGCTAAAAAACAGGGACAAAGCCTGGTCAAACTGGCATAAAATAAATACCCCTGTTGTTAAACAAAAATACTTAGAACTTAGAAATCTGAAAAAAACAATTGATCAAACAAGAAAAAAATAAACTATTATCATGACACACAAATTAGACACCAAAACAATCCTAAGAAATTTTGGACAGCCATCAACAAAGTATTACAGTCAGGAAAAACTAGCGCCCCACCCCTGTAAATAATGATAGCTCAACCGATATAGCAACCCAATTCAACAAATATTTTACAGACTCCATCCTAGCCCTAGCTAACTCAAAAAATCAGTCCACAAACAGTAAGTTACCTAATGACAACACTACAGAACAGCTTTTCACACTACAACCTGCTTCTACACCAACAATCAGAAAACTACTTAGTAAACTAAAACCAACATCCCTCTCTGCCGATAAACTTCCTGCTGAATACTTAAAAATAGCTGCTGAGGCAATTGCATATCCAGTAGCAATACTTATAAACTGCTCTATTAAAGAAAACCTAGTCCCCCAACTCTGGAAAATCTCATACATTACTCCACTATATAAATGGGGGCAATTCCAAAGAATTTACCAATTACTGCCTAATTGCTTTTTTATCTCCCCTCTCCAAAATCCTTGGAAGATCCATCCATACTCAAATTATGACCCACCTTAACTCCAATAATCTACTTACCACAGCCCAAAATGGTTGTAGACCTTCCCACAGCACGACTACCGCCCATACATCATTCAATCAAACAGTAAACGACCATAGAAATAATGGAGAATTTGTCTCAGCTTTCCTTCTTGATCTGTCCAAAGCATGTGACATGGTCATTCATGACAGACTAATCAACACTCTTTCAGAACTAAATCTTGGCTACCCCGCTATCTCCTGGTTCAGAAGCTACTTAACTGACAGACAGCAGGCTGTTAGATGGCATCTTGAACTCTCACCTCTACTACCTGTTTCTCTAGGAGTCCTACAAGGTTCCATCCTAGGACCCCTGCTGTTTTCTTTATTACCAACAAACTTCATACAGCCACACTACAGGCCTCAGTCATCCAATATACCGATGACTCTACACTTATCTGCGTCTCTTCTTCCCTCCTTGAACTGCAACAACTAACTCAAGCCTCCTTACACTCTGTAGAAAACTAGCTTACAGACTCACAACTAATATTAAATCCCAACAAAACTAAACTCCTTATCTTTCCACCCACACAGTACACAACACATAACACAACATTTAACATCACCTCCACTAACAATACAGTCGTTTCTCCAGTCAGCCACACCAAACTGCTAGGGGTAGAAATCAACAGCAACATGAAATTTTACATATATATATATATATATATATATATATATATATATATATATATATATCCCTAACTATTAAAAAAGTACACAAAAAGCTAGGTCTCTTATATAGAAAAAAGCAATTCCTAACAGATAGCACCAGAGCCACCATAGCTCATACTCATCTCATCTCTACCCTGCTCTATGCCTCCCCTATTCTCACCAACATTAGAAAATCAGAACTAGCCAAGATGCAAGCTCGCTACAATAAAATAGCCAAATTTGCAACTTATTCACCTGTTAGAATACATCACTGCATTCCTCTCAAACAGCTTTCCAGGCTAGAACTTCCCAACCTCCTACTATATAATCAACTCACACTAGCCCATAACATGCTTTACTCCCCAGTCAAAACACCATCCCTTCAAAACATACTACACCCTTGCACCAACACAAGAGGCCTTAGATCCAACCACAAACCTCTACTACAAGCATCTAAAGCCAATAACTCTGCAGGTGAATCCCTCTACAGCAATATAATTGCTAAGCAATGGAACAGACTTCCCCCCAATATCATAACCTTAACTTCCTGTACCTCCTTCAAATCAGCCCCAGAATCACATCTGCTAAATTCTCATTTCTGTAACTGCGATAATTCCAGATAACTTTAAAACCCTTGTGTTTCTCTGTCTAATTTTCCTCTCCACCATCACCTACCGTTCAAATCCTGTCACCATTCACTTCCTCAACAGTCCTTCTAATGCTGTCACTCCTCCTTCTTACCTCCCCTCCTTTGACTACTTCTTCAAAAACTTTCAATCCCTATGAGCTGGGCATAAATCATAATTTATGTAAACTGTCTTTATACCGAAACTACAGCATATAAAATGTAATACTCATCTAAAGCTCATATGGCTCATGTTTTATAACTTGACTACTGAGATCCGCATTAATACCAAACGATGTTCACCAACTTGTCTACAGCCAAATAATTTGTCAATGAATTTGTTAAAGTTTAAATCAGCATTTTAATATTAAACAATGTGTATAACATATTCTGAATAATATTGTATGTAGAGCTTTTCTCCCTGGGCCTCTGCTGAAAAAGGACCATTGTCCAGTCAGACTTTCCCGGTTAACAAATGTAAAATAAAATAAAATAAATAAACTGAATATTTTTTTTTCTTTAGAATCATATTATCATCGGTAACAATAAATTCTACCTGTGGTGAGCACAACTTTTTAGTTTACATTTGGCAATAAAACTCTCTGCCACAGTCACATTGTCAACAGTCAAATTGCAAAAACAGTCATGTCCCACATGAATTAATGTATAAACATTGTTTATAGTCACTTTTATTAGGACCATTATATTTTACTAAATTTCATACCTGTTTAGCAGTTTTTTGTTTTCGGAATCGAGCCATACAACAGGTAAAAATCACACCCTAGATGACATATTACAAGATGAATTTGCTCTACTCTTAACCACATTGGCATGAGAATCTGTAAAAGAAGATGCCGGACTGAGCACTTTACCTTCCAAAGGCATAGTGTCTATGTGCCAAGCTGAATGATCAGTTGACTCTTGACATTTATGCAAGTCAGACTGTACTTCCTGTAATAGGCATTCTTCTGTATCCAATTTGTATGTAATCTCACTTCACTCAATAACATCCTTTTCCAATGATTGTCCTCCAAAATAACAATTTCAAAGTATCTTCAGGAGAACCACCATCAACCAAAGCTGTAACTTTAATGTCTTCAACATTAGAAAGGACCACTGCTGATTCCTGAATGCCAGTCACTTTTTTCATGTTCCTACTGTAACCACTCTGTCACCTAATGCAGCATTGCTTGAAACAGAAAGAGTAGGGGGATTTCCCCCAATGCCTTAGCCAAATTTTCCATAGCAGTATAAATATCAACTTGGGTCTCCACTGAGAAGAGGTTACTAGCCTAATGGAAATAAATAGATCAATAAAAGATTAATAAAGAAATAGCTTGTAGTTAATGTCAAGTACTGTAAAACTCAACATTAGAGAGGTGGTTATACTGCTTAGAGGTTCATATTGGACTGTATGCTACAAAGGGTTACTGATGTAGGTTATCAGACATTTTTTGTAAAACTGATTGTTAGGGACAGGATTTGAGAAGACAACATGGAAACAGTAAGGAAAGGACCTCTAGTATAGGTTGGAGTGCTGAAAGAAAGAACATCTCAGAAGACAGGGCTGGTGCTAGCATTTTGGGGGTCACCAGTTTCATGCTGGCAGCTGTACTCCGGAGGATGTAAGATGCGACCATGTTGCTGTCATATCCCCTTCCCCTGTCAAGCCCCCCCCTCTCAGCACCCCTTTAACAATCACTGTATAAAGTGATAGTTCACACAGACCATTACAAACACTTGTAGTGTTAATAGTACTGCATTAAGGTACATACACTGAATGTCATTTAGGACCAATGTCACATTATGACAAGCCTCAGTACCACAGCAAGGTTGCCATTCACAGAGGTACACACACACACACACACACACACACACACACACACACACACACACACACACACACACACTCACTCACTCTCATTTTGCAGCAGTGTTACACTACAGCAAGCCTCTGTACCTCAGAAAGGTAGCCAGTCCCACAGAGGTGCATACACAGTGACTGGCATTTAGTAGCAATGTTACATTACAACAAGCCGTGTACTACATCAAGGTACCAGTCTCACAGAGGTAGACACAATGACTGGCATTTAGTAGCAATGTAGCATTACAAGTCTTTGTACCACAGCAAGGTAGCCAGTAGCACAGAGGTATACACACACTTTGACTGGCATTTAGTAACAATGTAACATTATGGCAAGTCTCTGTACCACAGCAACATAGCCGGTCCCACAGAAGTACACACCCACAGTGAGTGACATTTAGCAGCAACATAACATTATGGCGAGCCTCTGTACCACAGCAAGGTAGCCAGTCCCATAGAGGTAAATACACAGTGGCTGGCATTTAGTAGCTATGTTGCAACATTATGACAAGCCACTGTACCACATTTAACTAGCTAGTCCCACAGAGATACACAAAGATACCCACACAGAAATCAATGCACAGGACAGAGACACTCACACTCAGGACAGAGACACCCACACTCAGGACAAAGACACCCACACTCAGGATAAAGACACCCACACAGATTCCTACACACTGGACAGAGACAACCACACAGACTGCCACTCACAGGATAGAGCCATTCACACAGACCCCTACACAGGGTAGAGACACCCACACAAGGAGAAGACAAAACTACAGAAAGACCGAAATACACAAGAGGGACTGACCCCAACACAGAAGACACAAAGTAGACAGACATGCAGCACATTCAGAGTGCAGAGGCACACAATAGCCATGGGACTGATGGATAGAAAAGTCTACAGACATAAGACATGCAGGAGAAAGCCATTGGGATTACAGAGACTGAGGCAGACAGGCTCAAACCCAAAGAGAAAAGGTGAAGTCAATAAGCACACAATGACAGACACCAGAGTGCCATTTATTTAGAGTGTGCAGTTAGCACCTCAACTTAAAAGATTGCCGCCACTTTTATTGCACCACATGAACAATTTTGGTTCTGCCTGTGCTTATAACTGTCCTTGCCTCACGAAGAATCGTGACACTCCTAGCTGTCTGCCTCATGACAGATCCTGCCTTTCCTACCTGCCCTTGCTTCACAACAAATCCTGCCACTCCTAGCTGTCTTTGTCTTACAGTGAATCCTGCCTCTACTAGCTGTCCTTGCCTCATGATGAATTCTTCCTCTCCTAGCTGTCCTTCCCTCATGACACATCCTGCTACTCCTAGCTGTCATGTCAACAAATCCTGCCTCTCCTAACTGTCCTTGCCACACCAAATATTGCTCCTTTTTTCTTACTCATTGTCCTACTTGGTCCTACCTGCTGAAGTAAGTAAAATCAGCGTGAACACACAGCACGATATTATAGAAGCCACGCTAAGGTGCAACCTGAAATTTACTGCTCTACAGCATTCTAAAATAGACTACTAGAAAGAAAAGCTGTACACATGCCTATATGTCTCCTGATATCTAAAGAATTTCCTTCCAGACAGTGTCTTCAATGAGGCTGCTCTATGACAAACCTTGTCCCACTTCATGCTCAGTTGAGAACAGCTAAGCCTTATAGTCTCTCCTGCCTCATTGATTAGCATGGGTATGTCTTTCTGAGATTGAGTTTAGAAAGGTTCTGTTCTGCAGTAGCTGCTGTAACAGTTGCAGTCAAATAAATGTGCAGTTAAACATAAGTATTTATATAGATGCAAATGATAAAATTAAACATAGTCACTGGTGATGATTCAGTGTTAAGCATTTGAGAAAGGCTTTTCAGTTCATGTCTGAAGTTATAGTCATCAGTGTCACAGTGGCTACTTGCCCTGTCTGGTAACTGTTCTTTCACAGTCTTGCACTGTTGGATCAAGGCGCTTTCCACAATCGCATTCAAGCCTTTAATATTTATTAAAAATCCAAAGGTCTTATCAAACTCTGAAAGCTGCTCAGACTGGTTGGTAAATAACTATAGTGCTTTGTCCAGTAGCACATTTAAGAACTCTACATGCAATTTTACTTTTGGGTCCTGTACTGTCTCATCCTTTCCTTCATAGTCAAAGAAACACTTTACTTTCCTCTGTCTCTTTTCCTGAAATGTGGTGATAACATTCAGTTCTTCTGCTATCTTGGAGGCTTCATCCATAGCACTTTGAAATCCTTTCCCTGGTTTGTTCCTCAACAAGCATATCGTTGATGCCAGCATTTTGACACATGCAGAAATATTAACCTATGGACACTGCAGCACTTTTCTTGCACAATTTACCTTAGACAGCACATCATGCCAGACCACTAACCATACATTGAAATGATATGTCATATGTTCTAAACACAGTACCTTTGCCTATTGATATGTTATGGTGTTACTTTTATGTAAACCTTCACCTATCTCCTGTAATGCTTCCATGATTCTCTTCAACTTTAACAGTATTGCCTTGATAGGGTCTCTCCTGATTTCCCATCTAGGCAGTGGCTTCAGAGTGATGTTTAAGTCTCATTTAAAGATCTGCCATTGGCTCGTTGATGCTGAACAGAATACTTAAATGCTCAGCAGACATCCAAAGAAAGACACGGCCTGTAGTGATGAATGTGCTTCATCACTAACTATAACATTTAACTTGTGGCAGGCACATGGCATATAAACTGCCATTGAATTTGTCTGTTTTATCTGGGCCTGCACTCCAGCTCATTTCCCCTTCATGTTGCTGCCATTGTCGTATCCTTGGCCTCAACAGTCGTTAATATCCTGTTGATGATGTTGCAGAGTAGGAAGACGTACATCTGTATGTCCTGCTCCAGTCATATTATTTACAGACAAATTCCAAAGTGTGTCCCTCAGCTGTGGCTGCTGTCCTTGAAATGTCCACATACCTGACTACAGCAATCATTTGTTAATTGCTGATGTCGGGTGTGTAATCAAGAATCATGGAAAAGTACCTGCAATCCATCACCTTCCCTACAGTGGTCTTCAAAGTAGCATTCAAGATCAGCTGAATAATTTCATTCTGTAAGTCCTTCCCAGCATAAGGATCCATGGCTTCATTATTCCTAATATGGTACAAGTGTTCAGCCATGAAAGACTCAAGCTGTGACAAAGGCTGTACTTGGCCTAAGAAAATGACATTGGCATGGATGTACAGCGCATCACTAATCCCACTGAATGTCATGCTACATTCTGCCAGGTACTGGACAACAGCAATAATGCATTCTAACACACCATGCCAGTGAGTAATTTCTTTATTAACTACTACTTGTCTCCTATCATCCATGGTCTGTGTACTCTTTAGTCTGTTCTCCAGTTCCTTCCACTTGAACATGCATGCATGCTGCATGCTGTGGTGCTCAGTCACTGCAGTTTAAAGCTTTGGACATCTCTCTCTCTCTCCATGCTCTGTAATCACCTGACCAGAAATAGAGGTTTGAATGTCCAAACAGTTTGTGTGGAAAGCAAAACAGTGCATCTTTTGAGACCAAATATATCAACCAAGTTGTTTTGCTCTCTCTCTCTCTCTCTCTCTCTCTCTCTCTCTCTCTCTATCTCTCTATCTTTCCATTAGGCAGCATGTGGAAATAGCTCTCTGGTATAAATCTTTTCCGCTCTTTTTGGTGACATCAGGGTCTATATTAAATCAGCCAATGCGGATTTATCGACCTTTTAAGAGTAAAAGCTGACAATCCCGAAGACATGGAACAGTGATTTCTTTTCACAGGGAAAAAAATCTCTGGGCCGTTTTTGGGACTTTGACATTTCCTCCTCTGTGGTACGATCTCGGAGTTGGTATATTTAAGTTGGGAGGGTGTGAGGGGGGGGGTGAAGTCCCTCACTTTATTTTGTGTTCTGAACTCTTTTTTTTGTGGAACAGCAATTTTTTTCCCTGAGAAAAAAATCACTGTTCCATGTCTTCAAGATTGTCAGCTTTTGCTCTTAAAGGGTTGATAAATCAGCGTTCGCTATTTTAAGCATTTGCTGATTTTAGCATAGACCCTGACATCACTTGCGCAGGTCCATACTGGATGGCAACTACCCTAAATTCTTCCCTTATCAAGTCTGGCCAAGTTCCCTGATTCTCAAATCAGACACCTGATACTACCTATAAGTCACAAAACACCTCGGCTGTCAGTACAGGTGGATGGGCTTCTTGAGACTCGAACACAGGTGATCCCAGCAGAACATCTTCACATTGTAACATAATTTATTCCATAGTAATGGTACTAAGGTCACAGCGGGCAGTTTGTGGTGCAACTGGAATACAATGGCCACCATACAAGTGAGTAATTACTTTTTTAACTACTGCTTGTCTCCTATCATCCATGGTTTGTCTACTCTTTAGCCTGTTGTCCAGTTCTTTCCACTTGAACATGCATGCATGCATACATGCTTCATGATGTGGTGCTCAGTCACGGCAGTTTAAAGCTTTGGATACCTCTCTCTCTATGCTCTGTAACTACCTAACCAGAGAAGGTGGTCAGAATGTCCAAACATTTTGCATGAAAACCAAAACAGTCCATCTTTTGAGATGAAATATATCACTGTTTTGCTTTCACGCAAACTGTTTGGACATTCTGACCTCCTTCTCTGTGCTGGGCTTGCAGTGGGTAGCTTGCACTGCAGGACCACTGTGTTTCATAGTAGACTGGCCTTTTGCTTCTTCATCCTCTGAGGACCAGCATAAGTCTTTCCTAATGAAATCCTCCTATCTCTCTGCATGCTCATTCCTGTGCTGCTTTCTTTTTGCTGATCCTGACAAATATGTGCCCTTCATGTCTAACTGACAATGGAAATATGCAGAATTACTACACCACAGGCTGTCAACAAGCAAACTGTCTAAGAATGATTTCCAGCTTGATCACACTGTCAGTGCAGCAAACAGTGTTGTAGGAGTCAGCAAAGTGTAACAATGGCATCCTGAAACTTACTGAGAGTGACTACAGCTATAAAATCAGCATTAATCTGATGGTGACTACATCTGACAGATCAAAAAAAAATAATATATATATATATATATATATATATATATATATATATATATATGGATCTACCTTACTAGATCGACATGTTAAAACAGCGAAAACGACTTCACCGACGCCAGAAGATCGAAAATGACTTCACCGACACCAGAAGATCGACAGTTCACAAACACGACACCGCATACACCCGACACATCATACCAACAAACAAAACAAATCCCCTATCCAAAACCCACACACACAACACAAGCACACCAAAATCCTTACAAACGAACACTAACCCATACATACACAACTATCTACAACCCTAACCCAAACCCTTACCCTAAGGTCCGTCACTATCGCACACTCACCTAACCCGCGCCCTAACCCTAACTCATTTATCCCACCCCTACCCCTACAGACCGCCAACATCGCACACTTACCTTACTCGCACCCTTACCTAACCCGCGCCCTAACCCTAACTCACTTATCCCACCCCTACCCCTACAGACCGCCAACATCGCACACTTACCTTACTCGCACCCTTACCTAACCCGCGCCCTAACCCTAACTCACTTATCCCACCCCTACCCCTACACACCGTCAACATCGCACACTTACCTTACTCGCACCCTAACGTCCGTCACTACCGCATACTTACACATCCTTTCCCCATCGCAGTGTTCTCAGCGTCGGTGTCTTCCTCCGTCGGTCTTCTGCCTTGTCGATCTTCTAGCGTCGGTAAAGTCATTTTCGATCTTCTGGCATTGGTGAAGTCGTTTTCGCTGTTTTAACATGTCGATCTAGTAAGGTAGATCCATATATATATATATATATATATATATATATATATATATATATATATATATATATATAATTAGCATTGCACAGAATAAAGTCCCATTTCACAGTAGTGGAATGTTGCCCATCAGATTAACTTGATGGACACACTGAGGCAAACTGTTGTGAAAACGTGAAATATAAATCCCAGACCATACAATCAGCACAAGCAACAAGTGTTTGAATGTAAGCCAGCACTGTAAACATGCTACCTGCCTCTGTATGTAGACTACTTGTAATGTTTAACATACCTGTCTGCTCTACATTCTAAAAACTTAAAACTGTTTTTCTCAGCACCTACTGCTTTATTGCACTAATATTAAAGCATTTGTCATAAAAGGAAAAGGATTCCAAATATATTATATATAACAAGGTAATATCAGCATCCCCTCTAACAGGGCAGATTCATAAAGTGAAATGGCTTAAGGGCCCACATGAGGATGAGTACACACTGCTGAAAAAATCTAGGCCCAGGTTAATCAGAGAAATTGAAGCTAGTCCCACCCCATTTTGTTAATACTGGATAACTATGGAAACCTGTGGTGCAGTCCTCAGCCAACAAAAATTAACAGTTGAACATACTGATTTTGGAGCAGACTTAAATACTAAAGGGCAGACAAAGCAGCCAACAATATTGGTTATTAGTATTGTACTGCTGCCAGAAAAACTGAACAATGCTGACAGTGACCAATAGGGAAAAAGAACTGTAATGAGGCAGATCATATATCACAAAATGTGTTAACTCTTAAAAAGGCATGGCAGATACTATGAGTGCAGGCAAAATGAACTGATAACCAATACTAGAAACACTGATCTGAAGGACAAAAAATGTACAGGCACAATCAAAGAGTATAAAACAATTATATACTCCACTAAACTGGAGATAAGTATGTTAACACATTTTAAAATTACACATTTCACTACAAAATGTCATATTCAAACATTTCAAATAATTTAAATGCAACAATTATGCATTACACAGACTTTTGTCACTAGTGAGATAAGTTATTTTTTTACTAAAGTCTGTGTTTCAGACTTTAGCCAGCTGTTTTATAAACATCATTACATCTATGACCCATCTTTGTATTACACTAATACAGCCTTTCCATAACTACAATTTATCCTGCTCTATAACCACTTCTATAACCCCCCAAAAAAAGGAAAATAAAAAAACAGTTGTATAGGAATGATGACAGCATATAACATGCTCAGATAAACTGTTGTCATAAATACTAATGTAAGATGCATGTTAAAGATCACCTTGCATTCTTATTAAAATAAATCACAAACCACCACGATGTAGCAGCAAAGGATACCAGGAAACTGGATTCTGCACCACGACAGTTCTCTTCTGACTGACACAACGGTGTCCACAGCAAACAAGCATGGGCCCCACTTTGGAAAGCTGAGCCCATT